>NC_056731.1:1635799958-1636099958 GCF_019279795.1 Protopterus annectens | reverse complement strand
ACTGGGTGGGGTCCAGAGTTTGGAGATTACCAGTGCAATTACAAATGCAAAATGTAACAGCACAAATCTTAACAGTGGGAAAAATAAACTGACTCAGATACAAAAGACAGCAAATTAACCTTCCAGTGTACATTTCATGTGTTTTTTCTAAGGGAGCTTTGCACCCCCTGCACACTTAACATGGGGGCTTGTGCTGAGTATTTCAGTGCTATTTATAGATGCTACCTTTAAGATCACTGTACTTCAGAGTATAGGGAATACTCAGAGATACTTTACCCTCAAATGTGGTATATTTATCCCCCCACCCATTTGGACATATATTCCCACAATATATTCCCACACCTCTGAGGACCAGTTACATCTCCTAAAACAAGAGATTTCCAATTTGCAAAGCAAGAGGTGCTTCCAAACACCTGACACACTTGCTGCAGAGGTTTTCTAGAAAAACAGATGATAACAGAAAAATTAATGGATTAAAGCTCTGAGCTGTTAATGACTTGCTGCTGCTTGTACTCCAGGGTATAGTACTTGCCTACTTATTGTGTGATTCTGAACAAGTCACATAACCAGGAAGTGCTAGCACTCTGGTCACTCCTGAAAAGAGAAAGTTTTGTCCAGTGGGCTTATCTAGTTAACAAATCAATAGTAATCAAAAGAAGTTGTGCAGTATTCAACTGTTGTATGAATAGTGCTGACATTGCCATGGAAGGTAACGAATGAGATAAAGCAGCGGACTGTAGTGTTCTGTAGTTTTCTGTGAACACTATGTACTCTGCCCCACCTAATATATTCATTCACATATGCATTCATAAAAACACTCCCGTAACATTCATTCATACAGTGGCAGCATACACAAGTACAGCTTCCTATACACACAGCAATTGGCCACCCCAGGCATTTTCTCATTAATAAAGCACATACCTCCCATTCATTCATATTTACATGTAGTCCACTTCATTTCATCATAGCACATAGCAGTCTGAACTCATGAAGTGAATCTGTAGTATTACTTAGTATCACTTTAAGTATGCAGTTTAAATGCTGTGTATCAATATCATTTGCAGACAGTGTTGTTTGATTTGCATACTGAAACTTTTATTAAATAAGGTTGAACAGGTATAGTAAAGCCAGTTGACATTTGTTGACCAGGTTAGTCAGGCTGAGCCGAAGCCCTTTTTCAGCAGAGGCCTGGGGAGAAAAGCTCCACAACTACAAACATCAAGTAAAAATAAATGTGTACAACAAAAATCAAGTATAATACAAACACAGATACATCAAAATTAAGAGAATAAACAAATATTCGCAGTAGAAGATTAACAGCGCCTGAGAGAATATATATATTTAACATCAAGGAAAGCAAGCTGTCTGGCTGTCTGGCAGTTGATTTAAAAGACTCCTAAATGACTAAAAATGATTGAAAAAAGCCAATTCAACTGACAGGAGCTCAGTTTTCTTTGTATCATAAACTTTCATTTTGTAATTGTATTACCATGATGCACTATGGCTAGTGATTCTTTCATTGTGTTAACGTGGGTATTATTAATAAATGGTTATTACAAAAATCAGAAGATCATACAGCAAAATGTGCTGTGATGATAGGAAGTACTGCCAGCCATGCCAGGAAAAATAGGGCAGTGGATTTGTAACATATGCCAGCGCAGCTAGCTAGAATTCTGTAAATAATTATATGTCATTTGTATATCAAACTGATTTGTACAGATGCTTGTGCTGAAAATGTATTTGTGAGGTTTCCTTGTGTTAAAATGTATCAACAGTGTGCCCTGCTGGAAGGAAAATAAATCTATATGTATTATTGTAATTGTATACATTGTAACAGCATATACTGGAAGAGAAGGGGTTAAATTAATCCACCTGACTTTGCAAAATATTCTTTAAGTTAAATTACTTTATGGGTTAAGTCATAAAGATGTTATCCCACAGTTTTGAATGCAGCCAGAGATGAGAGTGAACCGATTTTATGGTTTTATGACTTCCAACAGCTGCACAACATCTGAGCAAAACTCTATCTGTGTGTATGGTAATACATAGGTGATAAAATCCTGGTAGCTTTTAGTGATGGGGGATAGCATGGGAAACAGAATCAGATGACCAGATGAGTATGATATCATTCTGTAAAGCCAGAAATAATATTTAGATATTAGCAGGAGATTGCTTTCAGCATTCTGTATTCTGTCATGGATCTGACAACAAAGAACACTCACCCACCTTCCCTTGCTCTAGTCAGTAAGTAAGAACAGTAATTATTTTAGTCAATCAGGAATAGATAGTGAGACTAGCTAAATACTGTTTTTCTATAACAGTGTGAAACTTTCCGTATGTGTTATGTTTAATATTTCCTGTGACTGAAACTCTGGTGTTTACTGTAAATATATTTACTATTTCAAGTTCTTTTATTATTTATTATTAAATATATTTAAACTTTTCATTGTGGTTGGTCCTTTTTTAGAAAATATTTAAGTTTTGAGAGTATTTGCACATGTTTATTTGGTGATAACTTTGGCCACTCCTGAAAACCTTGCTGTTTGGTCAACATTACCATTTGTACTAATACTAATTTCACTCAATATAATTTGGCACCCTTGTAAAACCCTTAAAGTAGCTGGAAGTGGTTCTGGTGGCAGTGATAACTACCTTATAGCAACAGCAACAAAGGCACCAAAGACAAGTAGAAAAAGCACAACAATTGGATTCACCAAACACGATTTAATGCAGAATATCTGTCTCTCTATACAGACTAAATCACTTAATTAAACAATCAAATAATTAAAACATTAAACTAGCATTCAGTTAAAATCCTCATTCAGTCCATTTGGATATGGAGTTTTAAACTTCAATATATAAACTGTTTCTTTGTACAATAACAAATGTTTAATTTTTGACTGATCTTATCAAAAATTAAACATTTGTTATTGTACAAAGAAACAGTTTATATATTGAAGTTTAAAACTTTATATCCAAATGGACTGAATGAGGATTTTAACTGGAAAATGCTGCTAGTTTAATGTTTTTAATTATTTGATTGTTTAATTGTTTTAATTAAGTGATTTAGTCTGTATATAAGGATTGTGCTTTTCACTTGTTCTGTACTCCTTGAAGGCTGAGGCCGAGACGTCAGAGAGACAGATATTCTGCATTAAATCGTGTTTGGTGAATCCAATTGTTGTGCTTTTTGATAACTACCTTATAGCCTGGGCAGTCTGGGGGCACAGCAGATGAATCTGTGCCAGCCGTTCCCATGTGTCTGTGTGTGTGTGTGTGTGTGTGTGTGTGTGCGTGTGTGTGTGTGTGTGTGTGTGTGTAAATCAAATGTCAAAGAGTGTGTGTGTGTGTGTGTGTGTCAGCTGCTTGGAGCAAGGACACAAACCACTGGTTTCACAGAGGGGTGTGGGAGGACTTAGCTTGGAACCCCAGGTAAGGTCTCAACTCTGAGCTGTGCCAGTGGGGATTCTTACTGGGGGTCTAGACAGATACAGAGAGGAACCAGCCCCCAGACTGAGTGTGTTCCCTGGATGCTCTTAAGGGAAATTCTGCTTGATGCAGAGAGTTCTGCATCTGGATATACTGAGTGTATCCATTTGTATTCCATGTGACCGTCCCTGTGCAGTATCAGTGGTGAGGATTTGAGCTCCTTGATTGGTGGCCCAGCATGGGGATGTCACATATTGATGAGCAGTGGTGTGGATATTGAACTTCTGTAGCCTGTAAGCAGTTGTCACTAAAGGTGTGCATTCTCTCAGCAGCCACACGGTGAACATTAAGAGTTTCATATCACAACGGTTTTTATTTTTTGTTCATAGGTTCATAGGTAGGTACGAGGCTATCTGCCCAAGGGCATTTATAAGCCTAGCCAGAGTGTGTCAGCTTTCGCCACCCCATTGATTAAGTAACTGATCCTCTGTCAAGCATAGCCAATGAAGTGATCCCAGGGGTGTGTTTTCTGTTACCCATCCACTCGTCAAGGTTTCTCTTGAAGAGTGTTAGTGAGGGGCTCTGTCTGATGTAATTTGGAATTTTGTTCCAAAGCATGGGGAGTCTCAGTGACAGGAATCTATCCCTCCAGCATGTTCTATTTATTGTTGTGGTGATGTTTAGTTCACTAGAGCGTGTGGCTCACAGTAACTTGGATTTCTTTAGGTGGAGCTTGTCCATCAATTTTGAGTTGGACATGGCTTTGTAAGTCAGGGAGAGATCACCTCTGAGTAAGCAATATGCCACTGAGTACAGCCAGAGTTTTTTCAGTTGGGCTGCTTAGGACATATGTTTGAGACCAGTAATCCTCTTGGTGAGGTACTTTTGTGGTCTTTCCAGCTGTTGGAAGTGTCTTGTGAGGTACATTCCAAACGGGGCATTGTACTCTATGATGGGTCTGATGAGTGATGAGTAGAGGGGCACTATAACCTCTTTATTTCTAGATGTGAACCCTTTAGTAATTAGATGGGCCACATAGAAGGATTTCCTAACTACTTTGGCAACATGATTGTTAAAGGAGAGATTACTATCTTCCTGGGTCCCCAGATCTCTTATTACCTCTTCTGTATTAATGGGGCTGCCACCTATGTGATAATTCGTAGGTGTTTTGTTTTTCCCAAATGGGATGACTATGCATTTTTTAGCATTTAGCTTGAGGCCATGACTTTGACACCAGGTGTCCATCTCATTAAGGCCCTTTTGGAGGATGTCCATGTCAGCTGGAGAGTCAGTTATGGCTCCCAGTTTGCAGTCATCAGTGAACTTGGTTAGCCATAGTCCTCCTGTGTTTGCCTGTATGTCTGAGAACTATATACCAAACAGTAGGGGTCCCAGGACCGAGCTTGCAGGACACCACTTGTGACTGGTTTAGAGTCGGACCCGGAGCTTGCTATTCGTACCGTGTGAGTTCTGTCTGTAAGCCAGTTGGCAACCCATCTCATGACATAGGGGTTTATGTTCAGGCTGGTGAGTTTTTCTGTAATACCCAAGTGGGGAATGGTGTCGAAAGCCTTGGCAAGGTCAAGGTAGGCTGTGTGAACCCCCTTTCTCTCGTCTATGGCCTTGGTGACTGTCTCGAAGAAGTCAACCAGGTTTAGAAGGCATGATCTGCCCTTAACAAAGCCGAACTGGGTCGGGTCAAGTGTTTGGAGGTTCCCAATGTCTTTGTTAATGAGTTCCATGATAATGCGCTCCATAGCCTTGCAGACCAGGCTAGTCAGGCTTATGGGGCGATATTTACCAGGGTCAGCTGTGGCCCCTCCTTTGTGGAGAGGAATAACTGTTGCTGTGCACCATTCTATGGGCACATAGTCTGTGGAGAGGCTGAGGTTGAACAGCGTGTTTAGGTGGGGGGTTAGTTTGTTCTGTAGTTCGTGCAAGATGCAGCCTGGGACACCCTCTAGTCCCATTGATGCTGTGTTTTTGGCTTTTGAAAGGGCTGTTTTCACCTGTGTGTCTGTGATTTTTGGGACACTACAGTTTTCTAGTATTGTTGTGGGCCCTTTTGGAGGTGAAAGGGGGGTGAGGTTTACACTGAATCTATCTGCCAGGATGTTGGCAATATCAGTAGGTTCAGTATATTTTGTGCTATTTTGCACTAGTTCAGTGCATATCTGTGAGTTGCCACTTAGATTCTTAACATAGCTAAAGAAGGCTTTGTGATTATCTTTTGAATCCTTGGCTATTTTTTCTTTCGAAGTTAGCCTTGGATGATTTCATGAGGGACCTCAGTTTCTTACTGAGACTGATCAGGGATGTCTTTCCTTCTTGGGATTTGCTTTTTTTCTGAACTAGTTTCCTCCTTCTGTTGTATAGCCTGTTTATTGCAGGGGTCCACCAAACTGGTTTTCTTCTCTTAGAGGAGTGAATCTTGGTTTTGTTAGGGATGGCACGAACCATGCATCCTTGTAGGTGCTCATAAGAGTGCATTTGTAAAGGTTTCTGCATCTTGGGCAGCATTATTCTTTAGTGTGGGGGCTCTGAAACTTACCACATCTGTCTTAAGTAAGTTAGTTGGGGTGGTGGTGGGGTGTGGACATCCAGAGTGATTAGTTTATGTTCTTATTTAACCAGTGACGGATTGACCTCCGGTGTGGAACACCTGTCGCCCATGTTGGTGATGCCAGGTCCAATATCTTTCCACCTCTGGTAGGGGAGTTTACTAGCTGATCCAGGACATTTGAGTTGATGAATTCCAGGAAGTACTGGGCCTGGGAATTTGCACTCGAGTAGTTTTCCCAGTGAATGGTAGGGTAATTGAAATCGCCCAATATTAGGGTGTTTGGTAGGACCTTCATGTTTTCCAGTGTCGCCAGAAAGGTGGAGTGGTGGTCCTGGGTCATGGAGGGTGATCTATAGCAGGCCACAATTTGCACTGCAGATTTGCCTGATGTTAGTTGCACATGGATGATCTCAGAGGTATCATGCTGCGCCACTAACCTGGAGGTATAGGTATCCTTGATGAATATGGATACACTCACTCCTTTTGTGTTTTGTTCCATGTTCTGTGGCTGAAACGTGTGGTATGAGTTGTAGCCTGGTAGTGCTGGGGTGTTCTCTGGAGCCTTGAACCAGGTTTCAGTTACTGCACAGATGTCAACGTTCTCCATACTGAGGAGTGCTTCGAGTGCATGCATTTTGAGATTTAAACTCCTGGCACTGAGTAGCATAACCCTCAGTTTTTTGTTAATTGAGATGTTTACGGAGGTGGGTTTGACTTTTGAGCCTTGCCTAAAAAAGGCACTATGGGGGCAGCAAGAGCCTTGGCCAGTATTCAAAAGCCTAGTTGTGACAGGTGCAAGCCATCTCTTGCGAAACAACGTGGCTTGTCAAGCATGTCGTCCCAGGCTGACAGACACTGGATCCCCTTTGAATGATACCAGATGCTAGCCAATTGCTGAAATTGATCATTTTTTCTTTATACTGAGGTATCATTCTTGGTGAGGGCAGGATGCTTCTCAGGGTCGAGGTCATACCAGCCTGGCTACATGATCAGAGAGCTCTTCCATGTCTCTTTTCATGTAGTCCAGGGAGGTATGTCTCAGGTCATTCACACCAACATGAACAATGACGGAGTCATATTTGTACTTGTTCTGGAGTCACCTGAGTGCTTGTGTTATGTGGTGGATTCTGGCTCCCGACAGGCAGCTAGCCTTCTGCTTGTCCAGCCTAGTGAGTGGGACGTCAGTGTGCGTGACTATAGAGTCACCTATTACTAGTGTGTTAGGTATGCTATTTCGCCTTAAGGGCTGTGATTTTGTGGCACACTGATTTTGTGTTTTATGTGTTGTCTGGTTTGTGATGGGAAATGCAGGTTGTTTGGGTGTCTGCTTTGGAGGTCTCTGATGCTTTTGCAGGTTTTTATTTAGAGCCTTCGAGTATGATTTTGTGTATTTATGTGTATTTTTTGCCAATGCTGTTTTAGTAGGTCTGTGTGCGGCTGGAGTTGTGGTGCAAGTGTTAACCTTCTCCTCTTGACTGTCTGTTCCAGTCTTGGGTGGAGACAGCTTAGCTTCCAGTTTGACTGTATAATTGCATCTTTCGCATATGTTATTGTTTTGTGGTAGAAGGAGAGGGTTGTCTGTGTACATGAGGCAGTTGTAACATTGCCTCAGGATACCCAGATTCCCCAGCTGGACTGGAGAGTGCACCTGAAGTTGCCCTTTGGTCATGCCTGAATAGTAGGATGAGCTGCTTAGTCGCTTGGTTGGTGAGGGGCGAATAAAGAGCCTTGCCCTTCTGGGCAATCAGTGTCAGGGTATATTAGTGCTTGCTGTTAGGTCTGAGCAAGTGCTGGGCTGTAAGATGCTTTTTGAGTGCTTAGGTTGAGAGTTAGACTAGTTTCAAGGGAAAAACTGAAGAGGAGACTTAATGGAGCCGGGAATAATTTAACCGTAGCTAACCGGCACTGCTCGGTGCGCAATACCATGCAAACACAGTTTTTATAGCAGGGAAATGAAAGAGATAGAAATTAGCCCAAAATGCCCAATAAACTACTAACTTCTGTGCTGGAACCACTCCTCCAGGGACAGATAGGTTGCTCAAAGCTCCCCTCTCTCACAGGTGAACAGAGAAACTTCCTTCTGTCCAAGTTAAGTATGGGCAACACAGAAACTAGTATCACAGGCCTGAATTCAGCACTAGCCTGAAAACTGGACTATAATAGCTTAGAAAGGCGGGAAACAAGGAATTTTTTGTTTTTTTTTTGCTTTTTTTGAAAAGATAAGGCAAAAACAGTAAAAAATACACTTAAAACAGCTTTAAACGACTACAAACAATCAGAAAAGGCTATCGCACTTTAGTGTGTAGCCTACAACAGTTAAATTATTTAAACAAAAAACAACTTTTTAAAAGTGCAGGCAGTCAAATAAGTACAATATGTGAAAAAACAAGCTTTTAAATCACAGTATATGCTGGAAAATCTGCGTTTAGGTGGAAAACAGTTAAGTACAGCAAGAAAGTACAGAAAACTGATACTTAATCACTCCAAAGTCTCTCTCCTAAGCTAGAAGGCTTGTATCAGTTTAAGGCTTTCTAGTGTTACCCAGTAGGTTAGTTACAGGAAAGATGGGAAACAAGTGCAGATGTGGTCTTTTAAACCAGAAAGTTGAAAGAGACGGCAAACTGTCCAAATGGTCAATAAACTACAATTTCTGGGCCAAGAACCTCTCCTCTCATGGTAGACAGGCTACCTAGTGCTTACCACTCCCACTGATAAGCTAGAAGGCTTTCCTCCAACAAAGAAAGGCTTGCGGGGTTCAGAAGCTTACCAACAGTCCTGGATACAGCAACTCTGTATCTGGACTAGGCTAGTTACAGGAAAGGTGGGAAACAAGCGCAAGTGCGACTTTTAAACCAGAATGTTGAAAGAGATGAAAAAAACTGCCCAAATGGCCAATAGCTACAATTTCTGGGCCGGGGCAACTTCTCTTGTGATAGATAGATCTGATGCTTACCAATCCCAGTAATAAGCTAGAAGGTTTCCCCCAAATACGGAAAGGCTTGGGGGGGGGCTCAGAAGCTTACAAAGAGTCCTGGAATACAGCAAATCTATACCTGGACTAGACTAGTTACAGGAAAGGCAGGGAACAAGTACAAATGTAGGCTTTTAAGCCAGCAAGTTGAAAGAGATGGAAAACTGCCAAAATGGCCAAATAAACTACAGTTTCTGGGCCAAAACTCACTCTTCCCATGGAGGATAGGCTACCTAGTGCTTACCACTCCCACTGATAAGCTAGAAGGCTTTCCTCTAACACAGAAAGGCTTGGGGGCTCAGAAGCTTACTAACAATCCTGGATACAGCAACTCTGTAACCGGACAAGGCTAGTTATAGGAAAGGTGGGAAACAGGCACAAGTGCAGCTTTTCAAACCAGAAACTTGAAAGAGATGGAAAATAACTGCTCAAACAGCCAATAGCTACAATTTCTGGTCCAGGGACCACTCCTCTTGTGGTAGATAGGCTACCTGATGCTTACTACTCCCACTGATAAGCTAGAAGGCTTCCCTCCAACACGGAAAGGCTTGGGGGGCTCAGAAGCTTGCAAAGAGTCCTGGATACAGCAAATCTGTACCTGGACTAGACTAGTAACAGGAAAGGCAGGAAACAAGCGCAAACACAGGCTTTTAAATCAGAAAGTTGAAAGAGATGGAAAAGCTTCCCAAACGGCCAATGAACTGCAGTTTCAGGACCAAAACCCACTCTTCCCATGGTAGATAGGCTACCTAATGCTTACCACTCCCACCGATAAGCTAGAAGGCTTCCCTCCAACAGAGAAAGGCTTGGGGGGCGCAGAAGCTTACCAACAGTCTGGATACAGCAAGTCTGTATCTGGACTTGACTAGTTACAGGAAAGGCAGGAAACAAGCTTAGAATTTTTTTTTGTTACAGAAAAGCAGCTAAAACAGCAGTAAATACAATTCAAATTGTAGTGCAGGCCAGCACACCCGAGCGTGTAGCAACACTACGGCAAATACAGTTCAAATAAATGCAATTAAATTAACAAATGACTAAAAAACAAGTGCAGAAGGCAGTAAATTAGAAGGCTACTAACAAGCAGTAATAAGTGCAGAGTAAGAGCGACTGAACCGATAACAGCACACAGAAAAGCAACTAAGACAGTTACAGTAAGAGCAGATGAATAATATATATATATATATATATATATATATATATATATATATATATACATTTTTATGAGGGAAGGAACAGAGCAGGATTAAGAGGCTACAGGGGTTGTCCTTCCCAAATGCTCACTTTGTATACAGTAGGAGTGCCTGAAATCAGAATATGATCTCACTGCACTCAGTTGAGTGAGCAAACGAGATGGGCCCAGAAGGAGTATCCAAATACAAATTTACAAGTGGGGCTGGCAATTTCAAAGCCACCAACATTAATACCAAAACAAGAACAGAGAGGGTGTTTGGGGAACTAACTGTAGAGAGACAGCCACAACTTCAGTTGAGTTAATATTCAGTGAAAAACACAAATAAATAAATTAAATACAGTACTATATGCAAGAGAGCAGATAAAAGTGTACTTAAATTCACTCATACATCCAACTGATTTCAGGTAGATGTTAGCCGGCCAAAGCTTTGATATTAAGCAGAGATAACTCAAAATGTACACTTATATAAGGCACGTTTTAGTTTAGTTTAGTCAGAAAGAACAGGCAAAAATGCCAGCAGAGGATTATGGCAAGCTGACAAAGAACCAATTGGTCAAGGTGTGCAAAGCCAAAGGACTAGTGTATGCCAACCCTTATCAAAGAGGAAATTATTTCAGCCTTAGTTGTAGCTACAACACCGACCATCAAGCCGGAGGATAACCAGTCTGGTGATGGGAACTTGCGGCCCTCAGAAATATGACAGTTTACCTTTTCCTCATTGGATTTAAAAATCCATCTGGAGTTGAACAGACTTGAACTGGAGGTCAAACATTTGGAATTAGAATCAGCAGAGAGACTGTGGCATTTGGAGGCTGAAGAAAATGAGAAAATGCGGTATTTAGATGCCAAAGAAAATGAGAGACTGTGGTGTTTGGAGGCCAAAGAAAAGGAAAAGCAGCATCAACCTGAGTGGAAGATGCTGACTCTTCATCAGGGTCATGGAGGTAATGGGGAAGGGAATAACCGAACCCCAAAAGCAATAAAGGTCAGTTAATTTCTTCCACAGTTTACAGAGGGGGATGATTTTGATAGTTTTATTCATATATTTGAAGCAGTATGTAAACAACATAATGATGACCAAGGGCTCTTGGTATGGTTTCTGACTCCATTATTCCATGGTAAAGATGTAACTGCTGTTTCTAAATTGTCTGATACTGATTGTTTAAATATGACAAAGTCAAGAAATGTTTACTTCAATGCTTTAAGTTAACACCTGAAGGTTACAGAAAAAAGTTTCATGAGCATAGAAGCAAGGCAGATGAAATGTGTATGATTATATTGCTGAGTTAAACACTTATTTTCATAGGTGGGTGAATGGGTGTCAGTTCACCACTTTTGAAGGGCTGACAGACCTTTTGGTGAGGGGGAAAAGCCCTTAGCACTTTGCCTGAGGACATGAAAATCTGGATGGCAGACCAAGAGTATAACTCTGCAGATAAGCTGGGAAAGAAGGGGGATCTCTACTTAGCAAGCAGGGCATCTCTATGCAGGAAAGGGATGCCCAGTGCTGCATATGAATATAAGGGAACCCATGGTGGACAGCCTAAACTGCCCCAACAGAGTCTGCCAGTAACAGGGGAAGCCACTAGTTCAGGTGCAAAGGCCAGGATCAAGGGTTAAATGCTTAAAATGTAACCAGTGGGGCCATGTAGCATATAGATGTCCATGGAGGCAAGGTGGGGAGAAAAGGTGGGGGTGCCAGCAAGTGGGAATAACAGTATGCAAGTGGTAAGCTATCTGGAGACAACAGGGGTACCAAACTATCACAAGATATCATAAGCCTATCCTAGTGGATGGAGAAAAGGCCACTTCTAAGAGAGACACAGACTCTGACGTAACCATTGTGAAACCTGCAGTGGTTAAAGAGGAAACATTCTTGCCTGGGCAGTCCACTCCAGTCAGAGCTTTAGGAGGGACTCCATTCCAAATCCCTTTGGCCAGGGTTCACCTTGACTGGGAGGGTGTAAAAGGAAGCAAGCAAGTAGGTGTGTTTGTGAATATACCTGCAGATGACTTGATAGGGAATAATTTTGATAATGCAGTAACTTGTTTTCATGCAGTTACATGCAGTCAGGCTTGGAGACAAGCATGTGGGTCTGGTAGCATGCGGGATACCCAGACGGACCTCATACCTGAAGCCAGAGCTGGTGAGGTGGCTATTTCAGGGAGGAGCTACCCTGTAGGTGTGAATGTGAAGGTGAGCCACAGCTGCTGGTACGTACTAATGTTCCCTTGGATAGAGTAACTACAAGGGCAGAGGTGATGGTAGTACCCTGACTGACAGTGAGTCACCACTGTCAGAGGATACCAGACTTCCTGTGGAAGGGGAGCTGGGAAGAGTCACAAAAGTAGAGCTGAGACAGGCTCAGCTCTCAGACTCTACACTAAGAGGCTTGAAGGAGGTAGCTAGGGAGTCACCTGATTCTCCATAGACAGGGGAGTCTGTATACTTGAACAAAGGGTTACTGTATAGAGAGTGGTCCCCTAAGGGAGGGCTAGAGGGTGAGGTAATGCAGCAGTTGGTCGTGTCTAGAGCCTACCATCTTGCACTTCTGGTCATAGCTCATGACATTCGTTTTGCAGGTCATATGGGCATAAAGCATACAAAGAGATGTATTATGCAGAACTTTTATTGGCATGGGATTGCAAGGGATGTAACAGGGTACTGCAGGACCTGTGAGCAGTGCCAAAAAGTAGTCAAGGCAGGAGACAAGGTCAAAGCTCCTTTGATGCCCTTGCCTGTGATTGAGGAGCCATTTCAGGAGGTAGCTATGGATATTGTGGGGCCTCTGAGTACCCCAAGCTCATAGGGAAGAAGTATATCCTGGTCGTAGTATATTATGCTACTAGATACTCTGAGGCAGTGGCTCTGTCCTTCATTGAGGTAGAGAAGGTGGCAAATGCTTTGTTAGAGATTTTCAGCAGGGTAGATTTCCTGAGAGAAATACTGACTGACAGAAGTGTCAATTTTATGTCAGACCTGCTGGCTTGTCTGTGGAAGCACAGTGGGGTGAAGGACCTAAAGACCACCCCTTACCAACCCTAGACTAATAGTCTTGTGGAGAGGTTAAACTCTACACTAAAGACCATGCTATGAGCATTTGCAGATCAGTTTAAGAGAGAGTGGGACAAATATTCACCCCATCTGCTGTTTGCTTACAGAGAGGTACCACAGGAATCCACAGTGTTTTCACCCTTTGAGTTGCTGTATGGGCATAGGGTGAGGGGACCTTCAGATTTGATTTATGATGAATGGGAGGGTGAGTGTGAATCCCACAAGGACTCTGTGGTGGCATATCTCTTAAACCACAGGACAAGACTCAGGGAGCTCATGGGCCTAGCCCAGGAGAACTTGGCAGGAGCCCAACAGCAGAAAAAGGTCTGGTATGACAGGAATGTTCGAGCCAAAGAGTATACTCTGGGGCAGCATGTGATGGTTTTCATTCCTGTCAGACACAGTAAGCTGCAGGCAGCTTGGGAGAGACCCTTCAAATTGTTAAGGAAGGTTAGTGATTTTAACTAAATGGTAGAACTGCTAGACTGGAGACAGGGGCCCAAATCATACTATGTTAACTTGATGAAACCTTACCATGATAGGGAGGCCCTGGTGCTAAGCATTTACAGTAGGAGGCAGGAGAAATCTGAGGGGGATCGATGACTACATCGAGCCAGCCAACAAAATGCAAAGTTACTGTGGTGAAGCCTAGGGTTGCAGGCATATGATATGACAGTGCAGTATTGTAGCTGGGTCAGCATTGCCAAGGCAGGTGGAATCTCATGACAGGGTATGGGATAATGTATTCCCAGACAGGCTCATTCTTCTCAAGCAATGTTTATCAGGGGGCACTTGAAAACCTAACTTGAGTCTTCAAAGGGGTGAGAGAGGTGTGACGACAGGAGGTACTGCCAGCCATGCCAGGGGAAATAGGGCAGTGGATTTATAACATATGCTAACACAGCTAGCTGGAATTTTGTAAATAATTATATGTCATTTGTATATAAACAAACGTGAAAGCACCCAAAGCAACCAATAAGTCCAAAATGAGTGCAATGGGCTAAAATGAGAGAATGAAGAGCTATTATCCAAGTCAATTTATTGAACAGAAATACGTAAGACACATGCATTTATTAAAAACCTTTAGTAAGTCTTTATGAAAGTCAGAGCCCACTTGAACATTGTTTGGGATGGTTGCGAAAGAATTATTGTTTTAAATTGGACAGTGGTGTGGCCTGTGGGCACCCTAATGGAGACTCTTATGTTACTAAATTGGATAATTTATCCAAACTAATGTTTAAATATAGAGCATGTAGTATTGAAAATGATTGGTCAACTTACTGAGCTAATAGACCTACTCACGCCACTCTGCCACTCCCTCCTTGGAGGACGTACTAATGCACATAACGTATCAGGAAATGGAGGGTTTGGAGGACATCAACACAAAAGAAAAAGGGAGCTTATGGGCAATAATTTAGATGCCGGCGACCCTGAAGGACTGAATGGTGGTTCTTTTAATCCAGCAGTTATGCCGAGGATTTTTGAGGCTGGAGTGGAGAGTGATGGAGCAGGAAATGATTTATTAGCGGATGCTGCAGTCAGACCTAAAACGCTAACTTCCATTCAGGCGTTTACAGGTACTGTTAATGTTAAACCAAAAGAAACTAGTGAATGGTTGCGAAAGAATTATTGTTTTAAATTGGACAGTGGTGTGGCCTGTGGGCACCCTAATGGAGACTCTTATGTTACTAAATTGGATAATTTATCCAAACTAATGTTTAAATATAGAGCATGTAGTATTGAAAATGCTTATTTATTAGAATGTTTAAATAGAGAAATTGTTCCGAAAGGGCTTAGGGTATATAAATACCCAAACAATGTTCAAGTGGGCTCTGACTTTCATAAAGACTTACTAAAGGTTTTTAATAAATGTATGTGTCTTACGTATTTCTGTTCAATAAATTGACTTGGATAATATCTCTTCGTTCACTCTTTTTAGCCCATTGCACTCGTTTTGGACTTATTGGTTGCTTTGGGTGCTTTCACATTTGTTTATTTAGTTGTTTTTTTCTTCTTGTGAACGGGCTATTGAGAGAACTGTGGAACGTATATCCCCGATGAATTTACAGGGGCAGGAAGAACCGGGCCAATCGAGAAAGTTGATTGGTCAATTTACTGAGCTAATAGACCTACTCACGCTGCTCTGCCACTCCCTCCTTGGAGGACGTACTAATGTGCATAACGTATCAGGAAATGGAACCGAAGGGTTTGGAGGACATCAACACAAAAGGAAAAGGGAGTTTATGGGTGATAATTTAGACACCGGCGACCCTGAAGGACTGAATGGTGGTTCTTTTAATCCAGTAGTTACGCCGAGGATTTTTGAGGCTGGAGTGGAGAGTGATGAAGCAGGAAATGATTTATTAGTGGATGCTGCAGTCAGACCTAAAACGCTAACTTCCATTCAGGCGTTTACAGGTACTGTTAATGTTAAACCGAAAAAAACTAGTGAATGGTTGCGAAAGAATTATTGTTTTAAATTGGACAGTGGTGTGGCCTGTGGGCACCCTAATGGAGACTCTTATGTTACTAAATTGAATAATTTATCCAAACTAATGTTTAAATATAGAGCATGTAGTATTGAAAATGCTTATTTATTAGAATGTTTAAATAGAGAAATTGTTCCGAAAGGGCTTAGGGTATATAAATACCCAAACAATGTTCAAGTGGGCTCTGACTTTCATAAAGACTTACTAAAGGTTTTTAATAAATGTATGTGTCTTACGTATTTCTGTTCAATAAATTGACTTGGATAATAGCTCTTCTTTCTCTCGTTTTAGCCCATTGCACTCGTTTTGGACTTATATGTCATTTGTATATCAAACTGATTTGTACAGATGCTTGTGTTGAAATATGTTTGCCAAGTTTGCTTGTGTTAAAATGTATCAATAGTGTACCCTGGTGGAAGGAAAAGAAATGTATATATATATATATATATATATATATATATATATATATATATATATATAGGTCCCCTTCACTACACAGACACGCCACAAAGCCGACACCCAAAACACAGAGACCAAAAGACCGAAAACACACAATACCGACAACTCACAAAACCGAACACCATAACACCGACACCCAAAACACCGACACACAAAACATAAACTACACGTTACACACAACTATATATGCACTAACCTTAACCCAAACCCTAACCCTAAGGTCCGACACTACCGCACACTTACCCTACCCGCATCCTAACCCTAACTCACTTAACCCACCCCTAAACCTAAAGTCCGTCACTATCGCACACTTACCCTACCTGCACCCTAACCCTAACTCACTTAACCCACCCTTAAACATAAAGTCCGTCACTATCGCACACTCACCCTACCCGCACCCTAACCCTAACTCACTTAACCCACCCCTAAAACTACAGTCCATCACTATCACACACTTACCTTACCTGCACCCTAACCCTAAGTCCGACACTACGCGACACTCACCTTTGCCACACCCTAACCCTAAATCCCTCACTAT
This sequence comes from Protopterus annectens, assembly GCF_019279795.1. Lineage (NCBI taxonomy): Eukaryota > Metazoa > Chordata > Ceratodontiformes > Protopteridae > Protopterus > Protopterus annectens. The sequence goes on along the minus strand of NC_056731.1, from coordinate 1,636,083,262 downwards.
CGCACACTTACCTGTCCGCTCCCTAACCCTAAATCCCTCACTATCGCACACTTACTGAGTCGCGTTCACATGTTGCCCATGTCGGTGTTTCGGCTGTCGGGATTTCGCCTTGTCGATCATCTGCGTCGTTGGTCTTTTGGTCTCGGTGTTTTGGGTGTCAGCTTTGTGGCGTGTCGGTGTAGTGAAGGGGACCTATATATATATATATATATATATATATATACTTTATAGATTAAGCCATAAAAATGTTATCCCATTGTTTTGGATGGAGCCAGAGATGCAATGTTTATGCTAGAGAATAGGTTGCAGCTCCTTAGGAAGAGTGAAATGGTTTGACGGTTTTATGACTTGCAGAAGCTGCACCACACCTGAACAAAGCTCTGTCTGTGTGTATGGTAACACATAGGTGCTAAAACCCTGGTAGATTCTTAGTGATGAGGATAGCATGGGAAACAGATGATCAGATGTGTATGTTGTCATTCTGTAAAGCCAGAAATAATATTTAGATATTAGCAGGAGATTGCGCTCAGCATTCTGTATTTTGTCTTGGATCTGACAACAAGGACCACTCACCATCTTGCCGTGCTCTATTCAGTAAGTAGGAACAGTAATTATTTTAGTCAATCAGGAATAGATAGTGAGACTAGCTAAATACTGTTTTTCTGTAACTGTGTACAACTTTTCGGCTGTGTTATTTTTAATATTCCTTGTGACTGAAACTCTGGTGTTTAGTTTAAAGTTCATGTTCTTTTATTATTTATTATTTATTATTAAATATATTCAAACTTTTCATTGTGGCTGGTCCTTTTTAGAAAATATTTAAGTTTTGTGAGTATTTGAACATATTTATTTGGTGATAGCTGTGGCCGCTCCTGAAAGTCTTGATGTTTGGTCAACATTAACAATTGTATTAATGCTAATTTTACTCAGTATAATTGGGTACCCTTGTAAGAGCCTTAAAGTAGCTGGAAGGGGTTCTGGTGGAAGTGATAACTACCTTATAGTCTGGGCAGAAGGGTGCACAGCAGGTGAATTTGTGCCAGCCTTTTCCAAGTGTGTGTGTGTGTGTGTGTGTGTGTGTGTGTGTGTGTGTGTGTGTGTGTAAATCAAATCTCAGAGAGTGTTTGTGTGTGTGTGTGTGTGTGTGTGTGTGTGTGTGTGTGTGTGTGTGTGTGTGTCAGATGCTTGGAGCAGTGACACAAAGCATTGATTTCACAGAGAGGGTGTGGGACAGCTTAGCTTGGCACCCAGGCTAAGGACTCAACTCTGAACTCTGCCAGTGGGGAGTCTTATTCTGGGTCTGGACAGATATAGAGAAGAAGCATGTTCCCAGGGTGCTCTTAAGGGAAATTGTGCTTGATGCAGAGAGGTCTGCATCTGGAAATACTGAGTGCATCCATTTGTATTCCAAGTGAATGTTCCTCTCCAGTGTCAGTGGTGAGGATTCAAGCTCCTTGATTACTGGCCCAGTGTGGGGTTGTCACATAGTCATCCACTAGTAGAAGGAAGGTCTAATTGAGGATGGGTATTATTAGAAGATATACAGAATATTATAAATGACAAATATACCATACTTTCTCAAGTTTTTGTTGTAGTGCCGGGAGGGAAATAACATAAAGCATTTAAGTATTAACATTTCATTATAGCAAAAGTAAGTCTTTATGTGCAGCTGCCTATAAAGGTAATAATAATTGGATACACTTAATCCATCTGATAATTTAGTGATAATATGAATTCGGTATAGGCAGGATTCCAGAAGATCTTGTAGTTCACTAATTCAAGTTTTGGTGTACTTTAATGTCTGGCAAGTCGTGAAAAGTGTTGAGTGTGTAAGCTATAGTTCATGCATAGCTCTCAACTTCCTAGATTTTAGCAGACTGTCCAGATTTTTTACTCATATTTTTGGTTCATTTCTCATTAAACTGTAATTTTCTGGCAAATCACTTGTAAATCACTGAGGACTGGAGTCAGAAAATAATAGGTTCATAGGTTCATAGGTGTGTACTAGGCTAATGGCCCTGGAGCCTTTACAAGTGTAGCCCATAGAAGTGCCCTGGCATCGTGCCACCCGACATTAGTTCCCAGTGCCTCTATCAAGTAGAGCCACTGGAGTGATCCCAGGGATGAACTTTCTATTTCCCATCCACTCATCAAGAATTCTCTTGAAGAGGGCCAGTGAGGTGCTCTGCTTGACATGTATGGGAAGTCTATTCCAGAGCATGGGCAGTCTCTGGGTTATGAACCTGTCCCTCCAGCATGTTCTGTTGATTGTGGTAATGAGGTTGAGGTCTCTGGAGCATGTGGTGTGGAGGGATTGGGATTTCTTTAGATGTAGCATTTCTAACAGAGCTGTGTCAGACATGGCTTTGTAAGTCAAGCAGAGATCGCCTCTTAGTAGATGACATGAGACAGAAAATAGCTGGAGTTTTTTGAGTCTGTCCATGTAGGACATGTGTTTAAGGCCTAGGATCCTCTTTATGAGGTACTTTTGTGGCCTTTCCAGCTGTTGCATGTGTCTAGTTAGGTACATGCCAAATGGGGCATTATACTCGATGATTGGCCTAATGAGGGAAGAGTAGAAACAGATGATGACCTCTTTCTTCCTGGATGCAAAACCCTTGGTAATGAGATGTGCCACACAGAAGGACTTTCTGACCACAGTGGCAATGTGGTGATTGAAGGAGAGGTTGCTGTCAACCTGTGTCCCCAGATCTCTTATAAAGCCTTCAGTATTCAGTGGGCTCCCATCGATGTGGTAATTAGGGGGAACCGAGTTTTTCCCAAAGGAGATGACAAAGCATTTTTTGGCATTAAGCTTAAGGCCATGGTTTTGACACCAGTCACTGGTCTCAGTGAGGCCTTTCTCTAGGATGTCTACTTCACTTGGGGAGTCAATAATGGCTCCCAGCTTGCAGTCATCTGTGTACTTGGTCAGCCAGAGTTGATCTATGTTGGCCTGGACTTTTGAGCAATAGATGCCAAACAGGAGAGTACCTAGGACCAATCCCTGTGGGACTCCACCCATGACTGGTCGGCAGTCTGACTTGGAGTCCACTACTTTCACACTGTGGGTTCTATCTGTGTGCCAGTTTGCAACCCATCTAGTGATATAGGGGTTGATGCCTAGTTTGGTGAGTTTATCAATAATTCCTGAGTGGGGAATGGTATCAAAGGCTTTGGTCAGATCGAGGTAGGCTGCATGAACTGCCTTGTCCTCATCCAAAGCTCTGGTGACTGACTCAAAGAAGTCAACCAGTTTGAGCAGGCATGATCTGCCTTTCACAAGAACAAATTGTGTGGGATCTAGAATTTGGAGATTCCCTATGTCCTTGTTAATTAGGTCCATGATGATGTACTCCACAGACTTAAATATCAGACTCGTCAGTCTAATAGGGAGGTAATTCCCCAGGGTCTGTAGTCACTCCCCCTTTATGAAGAGGTATGACTGTAGCAGTGTGCCATTTGGCAGGGACAAAGCCTGAGGTGAGTCCTCCAGTATTGTGATTGGCACTGAATCTGTCGGCCAGTATGTTGGCAATATCTGTTGGCTCAGTATAGGAGGTGCCATTGTGCAGTAATTCAGAACAAACCAAGGTATTGCTGTGGAGATTCTTGATATAACTATAGAAGGCTTTGTTGTTGTTTTTGGTGTCTGCCACAATTCTGCCATCATAGCTGGCTTTAGAGGGTTTGATGAGGGATCTCAGCTTTTTGTTAAGGCTAATAAAGGAGTTTTTCCCAGTTTTGGGATTTCACCTTTTTCTGCAATAATTTCTTTCTTTTGTTGTAGAGTTTATTAATGGCAAGGGACCACCAGATTGGCTTCCTTTTTTTGGAGGAGAGTGTCTTGGCTCTGTTGGGTATGGCTAGTTCCATGCATTTATGTACGTGTTTGTACAGTACATCGGTGTATGATTTGGCAGTCATGCATCTATTTTCCATTGACATGGGTGCCATGAAGATAGCCACCTCTGTTTTAGGAGCCCAAAGTCAGCTTTGGATAAGCTTTTCATGGTGGTTACCTTTGGGGGGGGGGGGTTAGATGTGGATTTCCATGGTGAATAGTTTGTGGTTGGATCTTACCAGGGAGGGATTGACTATTGGTGTAGAGCAATGGTTGCCCATGTTAGTAATAACCAGATCAAGGATGTTGCTTCCTCTAGTGGGAGTAAGAATGAGCTGGTCCAGGGCACTGGAATTGATTAATTCAAGGAAGCTTTGGGCCAGTGTATTGGTGCATGAGTAGTTTTCCCAGTTGATGCAGGAATAGTTGAAGTCACCTAGTATGAGAGTGCTGGGTTGGACCCTAATAGTTTCCAGGGTGCTTAGAAATGTGGAGTGAGAGTCTTGGGACATGGTTGGGGGCCTATAGTAGGCTATGACCTGAATCACTGTCTTACCCAATGCTATTTGTACCTGAAGTATTTCAGATGTGTTATGCTGGGCTTCTAGGCTGGAGGGTGCATATCATTTATGAATATGGAGACACTACCGCATTTGGAGCTTCGGTCCATATTCTGTGGCCAAAAGGTGTGGAATGATTTATAGCCTGGTAGCGCAGGGGTGCTTTCTGCTGCTTTAAACCAGGTCTCTGTTTCAGCACAAATATTGATGTTCTCCATTTTGAGCAGTGCTTTGAGCAAGTGCATCTTGAGATATAGACTTCTAGCATTGAGCAGCATGACCCTCAGATTGCATTTATTTATAGCTGTTACAGTGGTAATTTGGTCTTTGGAACATTGCCTAAAAAAGGCACTATAGAAGTGGCAAGAGCCTTAGCCAGTATCCAGAAACCCAGGGGTGACAGATGCAGGCCATCTCTGACAAAGCATCGAGGTCTGTCAATCATGTCATCCCAAGCAGACAGATACTGGATCCCCTTAGAATGACACCAGAAAATTAGCCAATTGTTGAAGTCAGTCATTTTCTGCTTGTACTGTGGTATCATTCTGGGCAATGGTAGGATGCTGCTCAGGGCTAGGGTCATACCTGTCTGGGCCACATAATCCGAGAGCTCCTCCATGTCTCTTTTCATGTAGTCCAGGGAGGTGCATCTCAGGTCATTCACACCCACATGGACAGTGACAGAGTCATACTTGTACTTGTTGTGGAGTGACCTGAGTGCATGTGTTATGTGTCAGATTCTGGTACCTGATAGACAGCTGACTGTTACCTTCTCCTTATTCAGCCTAGTGAGTGGGACATCAGTGTGCCTCTCTACTGAGTCACATATGATGTGTGTTGGGCAAGCTGATTTGACTTAGGGCCTTAGATTGAGGGGCACACTGTGTAGGTGAGCTATGTGTCTTGTGGTTTGTGCTGTGTTGTGGTGGTCGACTGAATTTCTGCCTTGGAGGTCTCTGCTATTTGGGTAGATTTCTATTCAGTGCCTCCATAAAGGTGGATGTGTGGTTTGTGTTTTTATGTGAGAGCTGTGATGATGGGTGTTCTGGAGGGCTATGTGTTGCACATGGTGTGGTGCAGGTGTTGGCCTTCTCCTCTTGACCAGCTATTCTGATCTTGGCTTAAGAATGCATGGCTTTCAATTTGGATATATAAGTGCATCTCTCTCAAGTCTGAGTACTGGGAGGTAAGAGGAGAGGGTTGTCTGTGTACATGAGGCAGTTGCTAGACTGCCTCAGAATGCCCAAGTTTACCACGTTAATAGGAGAAAGCACAGATAACTGACCTTTGGACATGCCAGGAGGGATGGTCATTATTACTGAGTACTGGAGCTGTTTCCTTATATATTCTTTTTAAAGGAAAAATGTCACTCAAGGTGTCTGAGTCTGTACATAGCACTGCCATACACTTGAGGGGAAACTAATACGTAGACCCTAAAAATTTAAGGATGAAGTATTTAGGGAGATATTCTGAAGTTAGAAAGAAATCAATCAGTGCTTACTGAAAGTAAAGAATTAGCTTGTCAAGAATGATGAAAAGAGGGGAGTCACATGAATGGCTACTGCCTGGATATGATGAAAAGAGGGGAGTCACATGAATGGCTACTGCCTGGCTACTAGTAATGCTGGTCTCAGCACAGCTTCACTCTGTTGGGATACAATACTCCTTTGCTTCTTCTAGGACAAACTTCACCAGAAGCCATAGCCTGCTTCCCTTCTTAGGATTGGTGCTAGCATTTTGCTTCTGGTGAAAGAAGAGAAGCAGGCTATGGCCTATTTGGTGATCCACAGTCTTGTCCTAGATGATGCAAGGGTCTGCAGGCTTGTAACCTTTTTCTGGGAGATGCCTCGAATAGCAACCAGACCAGTCAGGTACGTTAAGCACAGACACTCACTCTCCAACCAGAAAGAGTCAGGAATCAATGCACTCTGATCCTTCTCTCACCAGGACCAGAATATAAGCACAGATTCCAAGATGTCACCTATAAAGCAGTTATTAAACTTTCTGGTGATCAGCAGTCTCCAGGAAATAATATAACTGCATTCCTTCTCTCACCAGGAGAAAACAGAAGCACTAATCCCAAGATGACTACTGAGGCAGAGTGTGGGCTCTCCAATAACTGGTGGTCTTGCAATAGATGCTTAAAGGTAAGATGAAAAAAATGATTTATCTAAACACTGCAGTGTGCAGTAGAGGAGTTAGATGTGAAAGTATGTAACTTAAATTTTACCTGTCCAAAAAAGTTAAGTTTTAGTGGAGAGTCACTATTTTTAAAACAGCAAGATAGATTGAAAGGGGATGCTCACTTTTGTATTCTGGTACTATGGAATAACGTAGGATGACCGATAAATTTAAATAGGTGAAGGGGATTGATTTCACAAAATGATAATTTTGTGCTTACTCACACCAATCAGTAAAAGCAGAGAGGAAATGAGATATATGGTCAGGCAACTAGAAAGACAGTGGTGTTTAAGAACACAACAGTAACCGGGTGAGAGGGTGGGAAAATTTCTGTCTGACTCTCAAGAGCCAAAGCTGTGGTCTCTTTTCAAGTTTTAATATGCAGTTAAAAGCAGAATACAAGTAAAACACAATGTAAAGAAAACAAATCACAGTATACAAAATAGAAAAAGGCAATAAAAAATGCAACAAATAAAAAGCAAACTAACCTTTCCCTCACAGCAAACTGTAGCAGAGGGTGACCTTTTCCAGTAAATCTCTGGAATGTTTTATTTTACCCCTTAAATAGAAGACTTAGTTCCTAGCTTCAGAAAATTCATGCTAATGCAAAACCTGTCATTCTATCAACTTTGTAAGTTTGTAAGAGCAATATTTAAAAAGTGTCCCTATTTTTAGGCCTTTGTCTCCCCATTATTTTCGGCTTTGTCCAGATTTCTTCCTTTAAGGGGTTGAAAGGTAAGAGTTCCTGAGGTACAGGTTTGTTTCCCTTTGTCCTCATTTGCCTACTGCTTGACATTGAGCCAATCACATAGCGAGACATTGCTCCTGGGTTCCCGATGAAAAGAGATTGTGTTTGTCCAGTAGGCCTAGCTGGTTAACAGATGGGTATTATTATTTATTCTCAACTGGCTACATGCAAGCTAGTGCACACACGCGCACACACACACACACACACACACACACACACTAGTATAATATAATAAATATAATATAATATAATTTTATATATCTGTGTGTATGTGTATTATATACATATATATAGAGGTATACTACATTTAATCTAATATCTAAGGTCGATTGCAAAAGGTCAAAAACAATGTGGTGCAGTGGTGCAGCAGTTAACTTTGTTACCTCTCAACAAGAGGTTCTCTGGTTTGATTCTCAGCTTGGGTGCCTTCTGTGTGGAGTCTGCATGTCTTCCCTATGTTCATGTGGGTCTTCTCTGTGTGCTCTTGTTTCCTCCCACATTACAAAGACATGTATCTAGAGTGTTTCTCCTTGGGCCTGCACTGAAAATTGGCTCGTTCCAAGTCAGACTTTTCCAGTAAAGAAATTTTAAATAAAATAAATAAAAAAGGTAATTGACGCAGTAATATGCATTTGCTGAAAAATAGCCTTGGCACATGCAAAATCTGTTTTTGAAAAAATAAACAAAAATATTGTTTTTTGCAGGGGGCAAGCCCCCCTGCACCCCACCAAGTTTGTGTTGGAGGGTGTTAGGGTGTTATGCCGTCATACTGCCTTGCTAATTATATATATTAAATCAAAAATTGCACAAACATGGGTTATATATATATATATATACACACACACATATACACACGTTATTTATCTATCTATGTATATATGTGTGTGTGTGTGTGTGTGTGTGTGTGTGTGTGTGTGTGTGTGTGTGTGTGTGTGTATGTTTGGAGTTACAGAGAGAGAGTAGAGAAAGAAAACCTGCTCTTTCCGAATGTCACGGTGATTCACATTTTATATGTAAAAAGCCAATGTGCACTGCATTGGTACATTAAATAAGAAATGGCATTGTCAGTGTTACAGTTTGCATGTATATCACACAGGAGTACTTTTTTAGATTATCCCTGAAAGCCCACCTGGTCCATGGAAGACAGAGGCAGTTGCAAATACTTTTATCAAATCTAGTGTATCCCTTTAATTACTCCTAAATGTGAAGTAGTTCACTGAAAGACTTTTTGGAATCTCGCCCTAAAATGGCAGTAATCTAACATACTATTGCTGTAATATTGTTCAGTAATGCAGTAGCACTTTTGACTCAAAATCGTTGTTCATTGATAGGATCAGTGATAACTAGCAGTCTGTCAGCTAGTGCAGTGGGCTAAGCCAGTGACATATTAATGAACTGCTTCATGTACTCTAAGGTTCAAGTCTATAAGCATCTATTTGCTCACTGTGTGATGCTCTGGGACAATCAGGAAATTAGGCTAGGCTACTCCATGGTCTCCTGGACCATAAGTCTAGTAAATAACTATGACCTCAGCCTTTGTGGACTATGACACATTTCTTAACTTTCTTTACAAAATGAATTTCTCTCTATAAAGAGAAGTCATTGGGAGTTAAAAGACAGCTGCATGCTGAGCAGCAGACTGATTAGAGCTCTTACAGTGTGAAAAATGTGACTGGTGTAAAAAAGCTATTAAAGGTTAACAGTTTGCTTACAATTCAGTTAATGATTAATCACTACACTGCTTGGATGTCATCAAAGAAGAATGGAGAAATTAAGAGAAAATCAAGCAGAAATGGGCAGAAAAAACTTTAGCTGGAAAAAAGCTTTGCAGCTGTTCAACAAAAATCAGTTCAGGTTTCAGCCTTGGTAAATGAGATAGCTTCCAGTAATTTACAGGAATTTATAGTCAGATTATAAAAATAATGGAAAGAATTGAGGAAACTTTAAGTAGCTATTCAGATTAGTTGATAAAACTGCAGAAATCAGAGGGGGAAATGAAAGAAAGGCTGGCTAAATATGAAGTTTCTCAAAAAGAACTGTTTCAAAAATAGTAGTATTAGAAAACTGAGCATACAGAGAAAACCTGAGATTTTTGACACCGTCAGAGAAACTGGAAGGCATCATCATCATCATCATCCCCCCATTTTCCCATTTACTATTGTCGCTATTTGGGCAGAAAAGTGGCACAGGAGATAATTTGTCAACTCACAGCAAGAGTTTCCCCAGTTCAGTTCTTGGCTGAGATGCCTGATGAGTGGAGTCTGCATGTCCTCCCTGTGTTTGTGTGGGTTTCGTCTGGATGCTTCAGTTTCTCCAACATTCCAAAGACATGCAATAGGAGGATTGGACACTCTAAACTGGCCATAGACATGAATGTGTGTGTATATTGTGGAAGAGCTACTGCAGCAAGGCTAGCCAGCTGGTGATGTAAACATTGGCTCTAGATGATTGTCACTGTTGAAGTGACACCTCAACTCTATGTGCAAAAATGGGAAAAAGGGATTGTGGATGGATGGATGGACCACCTCTCTTGATTCAGTGCCACTCTCCTACATTTTTCAACAGTTATGCCTGACTGTCCCAAGTCTTCTGTCACACAATCCATCAGTCTGTTTGCTGGATGCCCTCATTTCCTCTTGCCTTCTTCTTGTGTATTAAATTTTCTTCAGCAGATTGTCTTGTTTTTCTGCACATGTGCCTGAACCACAGTAAACTGTTCTATTTGACCTTCTATGTAATTTAAAATACTTTAACTTCTCCTTTGATGTTTTAATTTCTTCATCTGTCCCACAGTGTGCATGTTACCAGCTATCTCAGACTCTTCATCTCCATCACCTCTAGCTCCCTCAACTGCTGTGCCTTCACTTCCTAGGTTTCTGTACAATACTGCAGTACTAGTCACACCACTGTTTTGTACGCCTTAGTTTTCCACTTCTTTGACATTCTTCTGTCATACAGTACCACTGACAATCTGTGCCAGTTGGCTGTGGCCCCTCTGATTCTAGCTTTGACCTTCTTATTCAGACTTTTCTTCTCAACCACACCTCCCAGATATTTGAAGCGTTAATCTGTTTCACTATTTTCCCTTCTATCTCAATTTTCAGCTTTGTCTAATTTCTCAGTTTGTTGCCATTACAGCTATCTTATCAGTAATCAGTTTCATCCTGTGTACCTTCAGTTTTTCATTCCATTCCCCTATCCTTGTTGAAGTTCTTTTTCAGAGTCTGCTTATAATGCCACATCTTCTCCATACAGCAACTTTGTTGGTCTGTCCCCTCTGACCTGTTTGCTTATGTAGTCTATCTCCAGCATGTTCTATTTATTTCTGTGCTGAGGTTCAAGTGGTATGACTATACACTTTTTTTGCATAGCTTTAGACCATGGCTCTCTTTTTTTTTTTGGGGGAGAGTGTTTGCACTGAACCTGTCTGCCAGGATATTGGTGATGTCTGTGTTCAGTGGTTATTTTTTTTTTTTTTAGAATCAACTCAGAACAAGTCTGGGAGTTGCATCCCCCCCCCCTAACAAAACTGAAAAAAAATTATGATGATGTCTAGTGTGTCCTGTGCAATTTTTCTCTCAAAGCTGGGGCCTTGGAGGTTTTGAGGGGATCATAATTTTTGCTAGTACTAATCAGAGATCTTCCTTCCTTTTGCTTTTTTTGCCTCTATCATGTAGTAGCCCTTCTCTTCTGTTGTACAGTTTATTTATGGGTCCACACCAGAGACTGGGGGTCTGGCTTTTATGGGATGATGTCTTTTGTTTTTTTGTAGTATATCATATGATCCTGGGATGTCTGGATGAGAATGCGCTTATATATAGGATTCTGCAGTTTGGGCCATAGTGGCCCTGGGGGCTGGGGCCTTGAAGGATTCCAGTTTTGAAGTGAAGTGTGGTTTTGAAGTTTTTGACTGTTTTTGTCTGGGCTTTTGGGGGGGGGGGGGGGGGGGTTGTGGTGGAATTATCCAATTTAATTATATGGTCTGATGATCTTAATGATGGGGTCTACTGGGAATATGAGCATAGAGTAATGACCATGATCGGATCAGGTCTGAGTATTCCTTCCTCTCTTGTTGTTGGACAATTGTTCCATATATTATTTGAGTTTATAAATTTGTGATTCTTTGGGCTAAAGGTGCCGGGGCTTGAGTAATGCTCCTCTCTATGTTTGTGCTAGGGGTGGTTGAAATATAATGGTGTATGAGAGATCTTAGAGATCTCCAATGTTTTCAGGAAGTAAGGGGGATTCTTGTGAGTGAGAGGGTGGTCTGTAGGATGCTATAAACTGAAGTATAAAGCCCTGTCAGTTCAGCACTCTGTGGACTGTCACTTGCCTGAACTGTGATACTTTGTGCACTGCCACTAACCTGGATATGTGGATAACTCCCCAAAATTTGGAAACTCCCCTCGGGTTTGGGTTTGAAAAGCATGGGGTCAAAAGCATGATGGTGTGTATAACCTGGTAGTGCTGGGGAGTGCTCTATGAGGTGCAGCACAGACCTTTCTGTTCGCCTGCACACAAGACTCGATGTTCTCATGACTGAGGAGGTTGGAGGTGCAGCTTTCTTTGAGTTATGGTTTCTTTCTTGTAGCTGAGTTCTCCTTTCCTTGTTGTTCTGTGTTTTGCAGCCTTGCTAAATTTGAGCCTTGCCTAAAAAGGCACTATGGGGTGGGAAGCGCATTTTGACCCCTGCCGGTCAAAGGTGCGAGCTCCCAGTGGCTACAGGCTAAGATGTCCGTCGTGTGGCTGACAATTGTGAATCACAAGCATCCCCTCAAATTACTGGAGACAGTAATTGTCTTTGTTTGTTTTTCATTTCATCATCCCAGGTGAGGGTATCAAGCTAGCTGAGGGTAGGATGCTCATACTTCAAGGCTTCTCTCATATTTGGGCATCAGCCTCAGAGAGGCTAGCTATGCAGCTGCTTCATTAGTCTATGTCTCTTTCATGCATCATTCAATTCATATTTGCATCAGGTTTTCATGATGCATGTGTGTGGTACTTATTTGTATTTACTTGAGCTCCAGTGACCTGTGCGCTTGTGTGGCGTTTGCAGCGCGCTCCAGGTGACCTGACGTACCTGGCCCTTTGGTCAGCCTGGTGGCCGGGATGGATTATTGTGTCTAATAGCTATCACCTGCATGAAGAGCAGTGGGCTCAGAACTGAACTCGGATGCACACCCATTCCCACTGGGAACCCCTCTGTGAAGCCAAACACTGTTGGTACATGAGTCATTGGATGCTTGTACTTAGCCTGTACTATTTCTATCAATGTTTCTGGGACTTTGAACCGCTGCAATACTGCCCAAAATCAGCTTTCTTGCGACCTTGTCATATGTTTTCCCCAAGTCTAGGAATGCCCAGCTGGATAGTTTCCTCATCTCTAGCTTCTTCTCCACTACATGTTTCAGTGAAAACATCAGGTCAGTTGTGCTGCATCCTGATCTGAATCTGAAATGCTCATCTCCTATCTTACTTTCTACTATTCTGCATATTTATTTATCAGTCACCCTCTGCAGAACTTCCATGCAGTGTGACAAGAGTTTGATACCTCTATGCTGCCTACAGTTGTGGATGACCATTTGTTCTTGTATACTGGCTCTAGTATGCCTATTCTCTAGTCATCTGGGATATGCCTTTCTCTCCATACTGCTATGAGTACTCTCAGGAGTCATTTCTCCCATCTCTCACCTGGCACCTTGATCATATCTGTTTTGACCTCATCTGAGCCTGCTGCTTTCCTTGACTTCATTTTTCTTAGTGCTGCTCTTACTTCTTTTATGATGGGCTCCTCCTCATCTTTCATTGTAGGCTGTGTCTAGAGCAGTACAGCTTCTATAGGATTTCTTCATTTAGAAGCTGCTGGCAGTATTCTTTCTATCTGTCTTTGATGTCTTGAGGATAGATGAGCAGGTTATTGCTGGTATACCGTTTGAAGGGTATCTGACTATCTTTTTTTATCTTTCTGTCTTTGCAACCTGATAGAGTTTTTCCTTGTGCCATCTACTGTGTCACTTTACAGGAGTTCATAGCGTACCTCTTATAGCTTGTAATTTGATATTGCAACTCCTCTCAGCCTGTTTGTTAGCCAATCAATATTCCTTCTTAGCCTGGTCTGCCTTTTCAGCTTCCATATTTTCCTGCTGTCCGTCTTTCTTTCTTTTGATGACTTCTTGGACTTCTGCATTTCACCATCAGCTTTTCTTGTGTACCTTGCTTCCAAACCTGACTCAGCTGCATATCTGTTCTACAGCACTCATACATGCTGTTTTGAGGTGCTGCCATTCTTCTTTAACTTCATCTATTTCCTCTTCTTCCTGGGGGACTGACTTCTGACTAATTCCTTGAACTCTTGTGCTCTTTCTCCAGTCAACTTTCAGATCCTCAGCCAAGTCTCTGTCGACTTTAGAGTCCTCTGCGACCTCTGCTTGCAGCTGACCTGAGTTGCATGTTGACCACTCTTGTATATGATCTTGTGACCATCTCTCTTGCTGAAACATGTGTTGGCCACTATCAAGCCCTTTGCCAGACAGAAGTTTAGAATAGCCTCTCCTTCTTTATTTCTGTTGCCTCACCCATGTGGACCAAGACAGTTCTTATATCCTCTTCTGTCTGTTCTGATATGTGCATTCAGGTCTCCTATTATCAACACTAACTCATGTTGTCCTGCTTTATTTAGTAGGTTCTGCAGCTGCTGCCTGAATGCATTCTTTTTCTTTGCTGTCACAACCCTGCATTCAGGCATAGACTGAAATTGTCATCACTAATTCTGGTGACATCCATCACTATCTTCTGAAGTCTCCCCTCACCGCAATTCCCACACCATTTCTAGTCTGTCCTCCTCCTGAGTAGTAGACTCTGGATCTCAAGCCCACTGACTTTGCTGCACTTCCCTTCCATCTTGTCTTCTGGATACAGAGGATGTCTAGTCTCCTCCTTACCATCATGTCATCCACATTAAAGCTGCATCCTGTCAGTAAACCTGTATTGAGTGTAGCAGTTATTAGTTCATGTTTGGCAGGGTGATTGGCTTTATGTCCAGCTTTTGCTCAGCAGAGCTCTTCCAGGTAACTCAAGCTGGGAAACTCGACACCAGCTGGCCAGTAGCTTATTTTCCCAGTGCTGCTGGGATTTTTTTTATGGTGGGCACACACTGACCAATAAGGGCATATACATCCCTCCCACTGTTACTATAGGTCTGTGGTGTATGATGGAGTAGGCTGTGTCATCAAACCACTTATTACCGGCAAATACCCATGCCCATCTTTGGTGACATTAGTTAACATGACTGATTCACCATGATTGAATCACCTAGAGCAAGTTTTTATATTGCTGAGTGGCTAGCCCTGACACAGTGCATAGTCTGCCCTGACACAGTGCATAGTCTGTGACCCATGTTCTCCTATCAGTATCTAGAGGGTACTGCTCACCAAATTGGTGACAAAGTGGCTCCCCTTAAAGGGGAGTATCTAGAGTTTGTGTTTTTACCGACCACTCCATTCCTGGGTGAGTTTTTGATGGAAACATTCAGAAAGAGACACAGGGAGAAGATGCAAACTACATACAGTCATTGGCCACAGGTAAAGATCACACTTTGGACCTTGTGCATGGGAGGTGAGGACCTTAACCATTATGGTGATTGGCCTCATATGAGAATGTTTTATTTACCACAGTTAACTCTACTAGGTGTTTTCACATCGAATTTGAGACCATTGTCCTTAGACTGATTGCTGATATGGTCTAACCAGTGTTGGAACAAGTACAAGTCAATGGAAGATCAAATAACAACACCCAATTTACAGTTGTTTGTAAACTTAGATAACTGTATGCCAGGAATGTTGGCCTAAAGTCCTAAGAAATAGATTCCACATAGGAGAGGGCCCAGCAACGGGCCCTGTGGTATTTCACTGTTAGCATTTTTGCCTTCAGAAGTGGTGCTGTGACATTGACAGCAAGGGTTCTGCCAAATAGTTAGCTATTCACCATACAGCAGAAGGATTTATATTCAGATTTACAAATCTGTCACTAATGTTTGCATGGGGAATAGTGGATTTACACTGGGCATCTGTGAGAATTCCTGTGTATTAACAGGCTTCAGCCTACTCCCTCATATGACTTAGATTTTAAAATGAGGACTAGAATGAGTTTCTTCTAACAAATAAAATGAGCTAGACTTCTGTCAGATATAAAGCAAAGCCAACCAACCATTTAACTGAAGAAAGCTATTTTCATCTTCCTGGGAAGGTCAGACATCATCCATTTTTGGACATTCTATTGCATTTCCTTCAGAGTTTGCATCCATTATAATGTCTTTGTAAATGTACATGCACTTTATCATATAATATCATACAACCGTAAGGTTTAATGTAAATTACATATCTTGTTTTTCCTTAGCTTACTGAGAACCCTGGTATTTCTTAATTCCTGTACAAATCAATGTAATACATTGAAACTCCCAGCAGTGCAGAAGACGAAGACACTAAACAAATATTGTTTGTGGCAACTTATTTTAGATAATCCCAGAATTACTGTTAATAATAAATCATTAAGGGCTGAACAATTTGCAATGCTTTCTGTTGTTTCCTTATCTGTCTGATAGATAAGAATGAAATTATTCCTAATAATGCAATGTTATTGAAATGAAAACTTTATTATTTATTTATTTTTATTTATTTTACATTTGTTTACCAGTACAGTCTGACTGGACACATGTCCCTTTTCAGCAGAGGCCCGTGGAGAAAAGCTCCCCATAGAAAAATACAGTAAATACAGAAAACAGTAGTACAATACTCAAGTAACAATAAAAGGCAATGCAATGTAGGATAAAGTTAAGCAAATGTAGGACAGTTCAGTTTAAATACATTAGTTATTCTCATGCAAAATCTTCAAACAAATAACACTTTGATGGCTATTGTAATATATGATAGGAGGATGGACCAACCATGGCTACATATAATATAATGTTTGTTTGTTTGTGTCTTTCGACTTTTCCCGGTTAGGGGTTGCCACAGCGGAACTCCGGTCCGCTAATGATTGCTAGTGGATTTTTACGCACCGGGTTACCAGCCCTGATACACAACCTTCAACGAAGGCACGCCCCATTCACGTATGCCTCCACACAGAAGACGCTCTAGCTTAGAATCGAACGGGACGTCTTGCTGTGAGGCAACAATGCTACTGCAGCACCACCACCGCAGTAGATGGCTACATATAATATAATGTGAAATAAAAATCTTGGTTAAGTAGTACTTGATTGGTCTTAGAAATATAGATAGTGAGGAAAGAATAGATACTGTAGATGGTAGGAATAGTCAGTGAAAGTAAAGAGAGTATTAGGACTTTGGTTAAGCTGAAATAGTGACAGGCCTGAGGATATTTATGACAGAATTAATCAGGGGTACAACAGGGACACAACCACCTGGATAGAAGACGAGTTTTTAGAGTAGTTTTAAATTGAGCTGGGGGTATGGAAGTAATATTTGTCGATAGTGTAACTTAAACCCTCATCGTATCCTTTCCTAAACTGGATTAGGATTGGTACACTTAAGATTAACCCCACTACTTATGTAAAGAAATGATACATGTGACTAATAAGCTTTTTGTCTTTTCTGTATAACTCTGTAATAAATTGTAGTGTTTATTCTGATATGTATATATATTCAGGTAGTAGAGCTGTCTCTTAACAGATAAAAATGTTTACCTTAATGGGACATGCTTATTCAAAACTTATGCCTTGGCAAGTTATGCTGCTTCACAAAGCTATTTGCCTCTGTATCAGCTGGTTGATTTCACAGGAAGGTTAATATGTACTCTGTTTAGAATCCTCTTGGATTGAATTTTATTAATAAAGAGCTGTTTAGCAAGAGATGCGGCTTTAGTCAGCTTATGGAAATCTTGATATAGCTCAAATGATTTCACAGAGATGTATTGTTAATTTATCTCTCATATGAAAAGATACCCCAATGCATGGCTCAGTCTGTTTACTATTTGCAGTTTTTATACTTGTTTAGATGAGTAATGCATGTGTATGCAGTGTCAGTGATGCAACAGTTAGGGTACTCACCTTTGGTACAGAAAGCTGTAAGTTTTAATCCCATACCAGATAGATCAATTGCTGACACTCCAGTGCAGTATAAGGAGGGTTCTGCACTGCTGAGTTTGCCATCCTTTGGATGATATGCTAAACCGAGGCCCCATCTGCTTAAGTTGGTCATAGCTCAGTTGCATTTAAAAGATCCTACAACACCTGTCAAAAAGAGTAGGGGTTCATTATTAAAAAAAAAAAAAAAAACATTATTTACAAATGTACATATTTCTAAATGTATACAGTGTACAAATTTACATTCATTTCTGTTATTGTCATACAGTCATAAATATCTTGCTTTTCATTTTTATGTTAAACTTTTACCTTCATTATCTTATTTGAATTCCGTTCCTTTTTCCACACTCATCATTTATTTTTTTCTTAAACTTACTGCTAGTCTCCATTTACCATTAAACATGATTTCATTTAGCCTTTCATTCCAAATGGTCCACACAAAATAAAAAAATATTTTATCTATTTTGCTAACATATTTTTATGGCTATAATATCCATAGATAATCATATCCATATTAATTTCATTTACCTCCTCACATTTTCCTTTACTGGTAATGTATTAATCACTAATCACTATAGAAAAATCCTGACATTATACTTACTTATTACACCATGCTTTTTGTACTTTTATAGCTTCAACTTTTTAATTTGCTAGCTCAGCCCAAGGATTAACATAATAATGTTGTATCATGGTATTTGTACACAACACTTTTCTCTCATTTTCTATTTCATCAGTTTTTATTTTCCATAAGATGTTTGTGTTGATAACATCTCATTACTTCATTTAAACATGATTTTAACTTTTGAGTTTTTAACATATCCCTGTGTCACCTATATTTTTACTTTAGTAACATTTCTACTACCTTTTCATTTATATCATTTATCCAAAGCAAAACTTTATACAAATTCAAAGGAGCAGTGTAAACAATTTGGCTTATTATTCTTAAACCTCCATCTTCATTGGGTTCCTATTAAATGATAGAAGAATGCGTCTTCATTGAACTTGAAAGCACAAAAAGGCAAAATAGTGAAACGGCATATAAGCGAGTTCTTTCCCTGGGAAAGAAATCGCTTGGCCGCTTCCATTACTTTGCCATTTTCGTGACTGTAGTACAATCTCAGAGTTGGTATATTTAAGTAGTGGGGGTGTGTCGGGGGGGGGTGAAGCCCTCCACTTTATGTAATGTTTTACAATTTATTTTGTTTTTGTTTTTTGGAACAGTGATTTTTTTTTTCCCTTGGAAAAAATCACTGTTTTAAGCATTTGAGATTGTAAGCTTTTGCTTACATGGGTTCGCTAAATCATCATTCGCTTTTTTAAGCATTCGATGATTTAACGCAGACCCATCTTCACTGTCCATGTATAACACTCCTCTCTTCACTGGATTCAGTCTTGAACCCCATATAAAAGAAAAAAAAATACCTTGTAGTATTTCTTTTTCATAGATTATTGGCAACATATACACACTAGCTAAATATGTAGCCTTTCCCAGCATAACTGAATCAAATAAAAAATTTTTGTTAAGCGGTAAATTGTTTGTTTTTCAAAAACAACAAAGCTCCTTTATTTCATCTAGTATCCCATTCCATTGTTCCTAGCCTACATTTTTATTCCCAAATCTTATTCCTAATGCAGAGATTTTTTTTTCATCAAGAAAGATATTCCTCTTATCTTTACTATATCACCCAGTCCTTTACTTTTTTCTTTATTTAAAGTCATGCCTATTATATTTAGACTTTGATATATATATATATATATATATATATATATATATATATATATATATATATAACATATAACTTCTTTCATCCAGATTGTTTCTATATATATATATATATATATATATATATATATATATATATATATATGTAAAACATATAACTTCTTTCATCCAGATTGTTTCTTGTAATCAATATAGTATCATCTGCATACGTAAACATGACTGGATTTTTATCCCTTCATTAGAAATATAAGTAGCACTTCTCATGTGCAAACTTAC
Organism: Protopterus annectens; assembly: GCF_019279795.1. Lineage (NCBI taxonomy): Eukaryota > Metazoa > Chordata > Ceratodontiformes > Protopteridae > Protopterus > Protopterus annectens. Next base: position 1,636,063,831 of record NC_056731.1, on the reverse strand, counting down.
ATCTCTGACTAATATATTCATAACTAATGCAAATAATATATACTATTTATAGGACATCTCTGACATATGACATTCTTTATATCTATTTCTTTGCTTAACCATCTATTCACTAAAATTCTTGTTTTATTTTTATTATATGCAGTACACTATACAGTCTTCATTTTTTTATTAAGGTTGTTATACTCTTCCAAAGTTGTCCACAAATGTCCATGTTGTGCTGAATTAAAAGCTTTATTTAATTTAAATCCCCTATCATGATCTCAGTCTTATCAGTCCTGTTTATAATATCATCCACAAGTTCCCTTACTATGAATAATAATTCCTGACATCACCTTCCCTTTACACTGTATATGCTATCTTCCATAATGCTTTTCATTTTACTTTCCATTCTATTCTGTATTATTTTCATTAAAATCTTATAATCTGTATTGTTCAATACTATAGGTCTCCAATTTTCAATTTTATTTTTATCTTCCCTTTTCCATACATATTTAAGTATACCACTACATAAATCTGTATACATAAAACCTTCATTTAATCATTAATTCATAACTTTTAAGCAGTATTTTTCTGCCACTCTGTAACATTCTTATAAAACTGGTTTCCTATCCTATCTGTTCCTGAAGCTGACTGTAAATTAACTTGTCTAAGTACCTTATCTAATTCATATAAGGAAATCTCATTTTCTAATTTCCTATTTTCTTGTTCTGTCAATTTTTGACATGACATTATTTTTTGTAATTTTTTTCTATCTTGAAACATTTTGTTTAAATAATTTATTATGATATTCATAATCCGTTCTGAAATCTTCTTACCTCTCCTCTATCATCTTTCTTTTCTCTTATTCTATTAGTATTGTCTTTCACAATGCTATTCAAATAAGCTATCTCTTCTTTTTTATGTTGTAAATAATATCTTTGCTTAAATAATAATTTTTTACTTTTCTCTTGATTATTTTCATAAATTCTCCATTCTATCACATATTCTCCATCATTCTATTCCAAATCCTTTAAAGCATCCACACACATTGTTATTTTTTCTACTTTTCTTACATCTTACTACTTACTATTCAAAAAAAAAAAAACAAAAACAAAAACAAAACTTTTTTTGTATATTTTTCAAAGCTAGCCACCATTCACACCAGTTTTATAAAACATATGAAACAAAAGTAGGAGACACCAACACGATACTGGTTCTTCAATGAATCAAACTCCAAGTACGAGACTCCATAAAAATATATAGAACACTTTAATGAAAAAGGAATAAGCGCTTTCGCGTAGTGCAAAGCTACGCTTCATCAGATAAATTCACAAAAATCAGTACAAGTTTAAATACAGTCCCTTTTGGCGGGATCATTAGTCAATAAATGAATAATTAAATTAGCGAAGTGTACCTTAACCATTTCGTTTATCAATTAGAAGATGCTGCTAAAATTATCAGCCTGATGGCTTGAAATGCAAAACACAGTAGGGATTAAAATAAATAAAACACCTTTAAATGAAAATAGCAATATAAAACTTCTATACATATAGCATAGCCACATGTCTCGTATACGAGAAAATGAAGAGAATATGCTCCATTTCATAGCATATTAATGTTGTAAATAGGGCTGCATGCTTACGTAACATGACTTATAGAAAGAATGTAAAAAGCAGATACAATATACATATACCAAAACAGGCATACCGGTGACAGTAACAAACAATCGCATACATAAGTCATATCTCAAACTATCCCTTAGTAGAGCAGTTTAAATAAAAATTCAAAATTCAGGCTCAAGTCGGAAAAATAAAATGAAATGCCTTTGCCCAAATATAATTTGGTGCAGAAACGCTAGTGTTAAGCTGATCCTTAGTCAAAAAAGACCATATAGCATTTAGGAAGAACTAATAACCAGGGTAAAGCACACTCACCTTAGTAAACACAAAATGCATTCCGTAGACATGGAACTATAAAACCCTTAGACAGTCAAATATATGACAAACGGCAGATATAGATATTTCCGTTAATAAAAAGTGCATAAAGTTCCAACAGTACGGAGCAGTAGAACCAAGAGATATTCAAACACATAGAGAGACAACTAATGGACTCATTCTAAAAACAAACCCTTTAGAAAACAACCATACCTGGTAGCGGATCCTAAAAGTTTCAGTATAGTCCACTTAAGTCAGCGAACTTGTTACCACATACGTCTAACTGAGCTGTTAGACAAAACAGACGATCTTTTCGTAAGTTAATCCCAACCAACACCAAGATAAAATCCAGAACGAAAGCAATGTCTCAAGAAAACACAATGTTTGGCGGACATATTGCTGCCTTCAGGTCACATGATGACTGTATGTAAACAAAGAATAATAAATAGACCTTAGTATCGAAAAGGAGAAATACTCCTTATTAACTAACGGTACAACTATGAACTGCAACAAACCCCATACTTAAAAACCAGAGGTAGTCACAGAATAAAACTGTCAAACGCATCCTCAGAAGAAGTAAAAAGGAAAGTATAAACTTCCTGTATAGATGTTATAAAATCTTCTATTACATGTTAAAGACAAGGAAAGGGAGGTATGCATGCATAAGAGATTCATATAAATGATAGAAATCTTCAAACCATGTGAAATATACAAAAGGGTACAATAATGTGTGCATAGCTGATAAAACATATGACCAAACATATGCTTAGAAATCATTATCATAAAAGGCTGTGCTTATTAACTAAACAAATAGCAAAATATTAATCACCAGCAATAAATCAGATTTATATAAAGCCAACAGGGTAAATGGGATAAAAATGTCAAAAGTTGGAAGGAAGATAAATAGTACCTATAACACCATGTATTAGGTATTACTTTCTATCTAGCAATATTGGCTTAATCGATATGGAACTATTTAACCCAGGGGGTAAGTGAGCTGCCAGCTTAAGAATCCAACAAAGCTCAGCTCTAGCTAATGCATTCTCATTATTTCCCCCTCTCATATTCATTGCCAAAACTTGCAGCACCCTAAAAACAAAAGAATGTGTGTCATATTCTCTGACATGCCTGGCCAAGGCATTAGTATCATCTTGCTTACGGATACTATAGAGATGGTCATAAATGCGATCTCTCAATCTCCTCTTAGTCAGTCCTACATAGAAGGCTGTGCATTCAGAGCAAGTGGCCAGGTAAACAACATTTCTGGTATTGCAATTGGCATATAAAGTAGGTTGAATAGTAATACCCATAATAGGGTGCTGATAAATTTGTGTTTTAGTGATGTAATTACACCTATTACATTGATGGCACGGATATGTGCCTACAATCACATCATCCCCAATAACCAATTTATTTAGACACTTAACATTTGTCACATGTTGATCATTGCATAACAAAAATTTAAGGTTATCACTGTTCTTGTAGCAAAACCTAGGTCTAACGCCTACAATATCTCTAACCTGTTTATGTATGACTAGCACGTTCCAGTTCTTCCTGACTATTTGTCTTATTCTTTCAATGTCACTAGTGTATTTAACAGTATAATTTACCATAGACCCATAGTGCCTAGGTTCAAAGGATTTCTTATACTTATACCCCTCCAAAGCAGCAAGATCATGTAGACCAATCGGTTCGACATCCCCCAACACCTCACATCTTATCTTCCTGACCATTGCTGGATCATAGCCCCTATCACTAAATAAAAGTTCCATCTTGTCTGCCTCTTTTCGTAGGTCTTGTATATCATAACAAAGTCTAGATATTCTGGTGAACTGACCTCTAACTATTCCATTGAACGTGTACCTGGGGTGCATACTGTCAAAAGCTAGAATTGCGTTCTTCCATACCGATTTCCTATATAGGGTAGGTAAAATCTTCCCTTCATTAGTCAACCTTAATGTAACATCCAAAAAGTGGACCTGCTCAGGGGAATATTCCTTGGTAAACCTGAGAAAATCAGTTGTTGTTTCCAAGTATCCCAGGAACCTGTCATAGTCTTCAATGGTGCCTTCCCATACAATAAGTATGTCATCCACAAACCGTTTATAGAACTTTATGGATTTAGATGACTCATGCTGGAACAAAAATAATTGTTCCCACCAATAGACAACCAAATTGGCGTAGGTATTAGCACAGGGGGTGTCCATAGCCACCCCCCATGTAACTTGTCTAAGTACCTTATCTAATTCATATAAGGAAATCTCATTTTCTAATTTCCTATTTTCTTGTTCTGTCAATTTTTGACATGACATTATTTTTTGTAATTTTTTTCTATCTTGAAACATTTTGTTTAAATAATTTATTATGATATTCATAATCCGTTCTGAAATCTTCTTACCTCTCCTCTATCATCTTTCTTTTCTCTTATTCTATTAGTATTGTCTTTCACAATGCTATTCAAATGAGCTATCTCTTCTTTTTTATGTTGTAAATAATATCTTTGCTTAAATAATAATTTTTTACTTTTCTCTTGATTATTTTCATAAATTCTCCATTCTATCACATATTCTCCATCATTCTATTCCAAATCCTTTAAAGCATCCACACACATTGTTATTTTTTCTACTTTTCTTACATCTTACTACTTACTATTCAAAAAAAAAAAAAACAAAAACAAAACATTTTTTTGTATTTTTTTTTCAAAGCTAGCCACCATTCACACCAGTTTTATAAAACACTCTAGTGGAAATGTGATTTTTTTATAAACAAATATTTATTTTTCCTATTTTCATCCCACAATTTTACATTTATTCTTTTTATTCCTTTTCCCAATCTGATATACTCCTCATTTTCTTATATTTTTGTCCATATTGCTGAGTGATCTGAAAAGTCTGTTACAAGTGTCTCTCCCTAGCTGTATTTAAAGCTTGTGATATAATAAAATAATCTATTCCTGTCTTACATATACATTGACTATACATCCATAAATTATCTTTAAATTGCCACATTCTATAACTTCAAAAATTTTCTTAACATTTTCTCTCTTCTTCTTTTTTCCTCTCGGATCGCAATTAAAATCTCCCTTTAATATTATATCCATATTAATTATGACTTAATCCAAAATTTTATGAAATAAATTTAACCTTTCTTTACTTATAACATAGAGATCCCGATTATGCCATGTGAGATCTGCAATAGTTAATCTTCCCATCATTGCCAATATTATTTTCAGTATTTTCACTGACTTTCTGCAAAGTACAACTATGAACATAGTTCCTTTCCTAGGTTCCATATTACATCTCCTCCCCAAAGTTTCTTTGTTTGTAATCTCTCTTCTTATGTCAAAAATCTTACATCTTCCAATATTATTATGTCAACATCACACTAGCTAAATTATGATGCATATTCTTCTACTTATAGTCCCCTGCTATCATAAACTTTGCTGATGTCCATAATGCCTTTACAATGTTTGCTTAAATGTCTCTTTAAAGTCTCTTTCTCAACTTCAGTTTGAAATTGAACATGTATTTTCTTTTTGTTTCGATGTGAAATGCTTTAACCATATAAGAATTCAGTGGATTCTTCTTCTTCTTTCGGCTTTTCCCTGTTAGGGGTCGCCACAGTGGATCACCGTCTGCTCATGATTGCCAGTGGAGTTTTACGGTGTCGAGTTGCCAGCCCAATGCCCATCCTTCCACAGAAGGCACACACGCACACACATGCACTCACATCTAGGGCCAATTTAGAGTGTCCAGTCCACCTACAGCATGTCTTTGGGATGTGAGAGGAAACCGGAGCACCCGGAGGAAACCCATGCAACCACAGGGAAGACATGCAGACTCTGCACAGAAGGCACCCCAGCTGAGGATCAAACCGAAGAACCTGTTGCTGTGAGGCGGCAACACTAACCGCTGCACAACTGCAGCCGCTGTAAGAATTCAGCGGTTTACAGTTCTTTTTCTTCTCATACTCCCCTAAAAAAAACTTTCAAGAACAAAACTAGTCTCAGAAATAATGTCAAAAAATGTCTCTTTATGAATAAGAATAAACAGTCTTACCTCCTGAGTCTTCATTCCCATTGGGACCATTAAATTATTCCCAATGTCATACCTGTCCATTTCTTTTTCTTCTTTTTTTCTTGATTCTCACCAGCCACCACTGCACTAGAAATCAAACAAGCACTCTCCTAATGAGTAGTGTGAGTTCCCTGATGCCCTGGCCAAATTTTCTCTGGTAGTATAAGAACCATCTTGGGCCTTCCTCAAAGGAGGCTGTTAGCCTAGTGGGACTACCCTGGTCTACAATGGATAAATTAATAAATAAATAATTTTCATGCATTATCTTGTTTACTATATTGTGAAGTTGCTGTGGTCGCTGGACTTAATTATATGACAGAAAAGAACAGAGATTATTCTGTTTGCTTGATGACACTAATGATGATGTTTTTTTGTCTCCCAAACTTTGAAATGACTTACTGTGGAAAAGTGAAATACAAATGTTTTTTTCAGTAGTCATTTTTGCCTCTCTACAGCTGTCCATCAGATTATCTGTAGGTCTTCTCCTCATTCACTCATCCTACCAGATCCACTTTGGTCTGCACCAGGCTAACCCTGACCCATATCTGGAGCCGATGAACAGATTGAGAACCTTGGTGCAACATCACACTGCTGTCAAGGAGTGTTATTATTTACATCATAACTGTTTCCCCTACCCCAGCGCACACTTGTGCCACCTTATGGAATGTGCAGTGGGGTGTGCAGGTGTATTATCCTACCTCCACAGTCACTCTTCTACTGCCCTTGCCTCCCATTGACAATGCCTCATTTTGCATCCCTAGCCTCAACTTGAGAACTACAATGTAGGACATGCCCAAGTTCACACCCTCCCCACAGGCCGGGGACTCCCATCCACCCACCCCAGCACCTTACATGCCTGAGACACTAGTCAAATTTGAATTGTAGCTGGGGCTTTATCCCTCTACACCATGGTGGAGGCTTGATAATTCATACACAAAGTTACAAATCACTTTGAGACTATGCTCTTCTGCTGAAGAGCTGTTTTGCTTTTATAATTTTGATGGTAATAGGAATTACTTGGTAATTCAGGTTAACACAAGTGCAAGTTACTGCTCAACTCTGGGTCTTTAATTTTTATGTGTGTAGAGTTAGTATTACTTGATATTTATTGACATATTATTTATTGTAGAATCTGCTATAATATATGTCTTGTCTGTTTTATTTTAAATACACAGTGTTAATGAATTACTAAAAATAATTACTGAAATTCTAATTTCTTAGCAGCACTGTTAAATTTAGTACTAGATTACCCTGGACATTTGTTCGACTTAATTACATCAGGAATACCATCACCTCGGAGTATAACTTTCAACACATGGATTGCACCTTGACTCGTACTATTAGTTAACCTCACAACTTCAGCAAAATGTGGAAAATTGTCAACAGACATCATGTAACTATTTTCTTGATACTAAAGTAGAGCTATACCAATTTTAGTCTGTTGTCTTCCTGGAAATGAGAAGGACAAGACTGTTTCTTATGGACTATTCTGTGATAAACATTACACAAAGTAGGATTCTGAATTAGTCTATGTACATGGACATTCCTGGTCAAAATAACACGCTACTTGCTCTTTACATTTCCCTGTTCCTAAGATTCATATAGTCTTTCCAGACATTGTTTCTCAAATGGTTTAGAATAATCGAGAACTGCAAGACTTGTATGCAGCTAATGTTTCCCCTAAAGATGTCCACAAAAACAGGGACATTGCAGTCATCTTCTACCTGACTGGAAAAATGTGCAGAACCACTTCTTTTGATCATAGGATTGTATGATATAGCGGCCATCTGAAATCCCATTAAATCAATACTATCCAGATTGATTTTAACTTATATGATTGTCAAATTCTGCTGCCAGTGAGAAGACAAGCACTCATCACTCTTCTGTTTTAAAATAAACTAAATTAGATCTTCCCTGAAAATAAGTTAAAATTCATATACAACATTTACCAACAAATTACTGTGCAGGCAATCCTGCCCAGGTCTAGATAATTTATTACTTTATCATACAGCCACCACAGTATTTAGATCATCTGACCAAAACATCCTAAAGTTAAGAAAACAAATGCAAAGACAGCAGATGGAGCCCCAACAGACTATTTTTTTTCAGTAGAATCAAACCTGTTATCTCAGAACCTAAGATCAACCTCATGTCATGCAGTACTTAAATGTTAATAGAACACTTCCTCAAACTTGGCTTGGGAGCTGGCAGACCAATATCAGATGACTCTTCAGGCAGTGTACATTTCATCCAGCTAAAATTGTGTGGCAGACACCTTGAGCAGGTCCCTAACACAGCCCCATGAATGGATTCTTCAAAGGGACGTGTATCTGGATATTGTCCACCAGTGGGATATACCTCAAGTAGATCTCTGTGCCTCTCCCAAGAACAGACAACTTCCACAGTTTTGTGTCAGGGTTCCACACTCTCTCGTTTGGAAGGTGGATGCCTTCTTGTTCTCTTGGAAGGGGATGTTTCTCTATGCATTCCCTCCCCTTAAGTTCATTCCGAAAGTCCTGTTCAAAATTCAACAGTTCAACCCGAAAAATCTTGCTGGTGACTCCCTTTTGGCCAAGACAGCATTGGTTCCCTCTTCTCCTGCATTAGCAAAGGGCAGTCATCACAGGTTACCTCATAGGATAAACCTTGTCATACAAGACAAAGGAACTCTCATCCAACTCCACTTGTCTACCCTTCAGTTGACTCTATCGGTGATAGGGTTTTAATTCCTTTTCGACACCTGTTTTCTGAGGATGTGTTAAGAGTCCTTCAGAAGGCCAGGAAAGCCAGTACCAGAAAATCTTACTTATCCAAGTGGAAAAGATTTTCACTTTGGTGTCTCTCACAAAACCAGGATCCACTATCAGTGGAAGTCCTCTTGGTTCTATCTAATTTGTGGGAGTCGCTCAATGTTGGCTTGGTCTACTCTTCAGTGAAGGCCCGTACGTCAGCTGTTTCTGCCTGCCTGCCTCTATCCCCCCTCTAGCTAGCAGATTTGAGGCTAAACAATTTCTTAAAGGTGTCCTTTACATTAGACCTCCCAGGAAACCTATTCCTCCTCCTTGGGATCTTAATTGTGTATTTGAAAAGCAGAGTCTTCCCCCTGTCAAGCCAGCTTCATCACCTTCCCTGCAACACTGCTCCTGGAAAACTGTACTTCTTCTAGCTTTAATTTCAGCCTAGCATGTGTCGGAGCTCCAGGCTCTTATAGCTTCTCCCCCCTTTTTGTTTTTTTTTTCATAAAGACAGGGTGTCCTTGTGTTACTAACCCTTCCTTTACACCCAAGATAGTCAATGAATTGTCACTCAAGTAGTCCATTCATTTATTTACCTTCCTTACTTCTCCCCAGAATTCTAGTGAGAAGGTGCTGCACACCCTGGATGTGCATAGACAACTTAGATTTTATTTAGACAAGACTAACTCTATCAGGAAATCAGACCAGCTTTTTGTCTGCTATAGTCCCAGGGCTCTGCGATTGCCTGTCTCCAAAGCAGACTATTTGTTTACTATTTTTTGGATCTCTAAGTCTATTATGTTCTGCTATGTGAAGCATGGTAAGACCCTTGCTTCTTCTGTAAGGGCGCATTCCACTAGGGCTGCAGCTTCATCATATGCTTTCTTCAAAGGATTAGATACTAGCTCTATTCTTGAAGTGGCTACATGGACTTCTGTGCATACCTTCACCAAACATTACACATTGCATGGGATTTCTAAGTGTAGGGCAGGTTTTGCCAGGGTCATACTCTATGGCTTTCATAGGTTCATAGGTTCATAGGTGTGTACTAGGCTAATGGCCCTGGAGCCTTTGCAAACCTAGCCCCAAACAATTGCCCAGGCACCATGCCACCCAATGTTAGTTCACAGTGCTCCTATCCAGTAGGGCAACTGGAGTGATCCCTGGGGTGAACTTTCTGTTACCCATCCACTTGCCAAGATTTCTATTGAAGAGGGCCAGCAAGGTGCTCTGTTTGACATGAATGGGAAGTATATTCCAGAGTATGTGCAGTCTCTGGGAGATGAACTTGTCCCTCTGGCATGTTCTGTTAATTGTGGTAATGAAGTTGTGTTCTCTGGAGCCTGTGGTGCTAGGGGATTGGGATTTCTTTAGGTGTAGCATTTCAAGTAGGGCTGGGTTGGACATGGCTTTGTAAGTCAAGCAGAGATCACCTCTAAGTAGATGATAAGAGACTGAGAACAGCTGCTGAAGTTTCTTGAGTCTGTCCATGTAGGATGTGTTTAAGGCCTAGGATCCTTTTTGTGAGGTACTTTTGTGGCCTCTCGAGGTGTTGTAGGTGTCTAGTCAGGTACATGGCAAATGGGGTGTTATATTCGATGAGTGGTCTAATGAGGGATGAGTAGAGAGGGATGATGACCTCTTTCTTCCTGGATGCAAAACCTTTGGTTATAAGATGTGCCACGTAGAAGGACTTTCTGACCACAGTGACAATGTGGTGGTCGAAGTTGAGTTTGACTATTTCTTCCTCTACCCTCTCCTCATGAGCTTTTGTACTCTCCTCATGTAAAGAATACTGCAACAGATGAACAGAAGAACATAGAATAGTTGTGAAAAATCTTACCATAATGATAGATATCCTTCTCTTCTCTGTTGCAGTATTCCAATTCCTCCCTCCTTCCCCCTGGTTGCTTGTTTTTATTTTACCTTGGATGGTCATACCTTACTTTCCTTAGGCTGGCATTCCTCCTGGGGGATTCAGTTCTGAGGTCGGTGTGTGCATACATCATGTTTATGGCCAACGTACAACAGCAGCCGACGTGCGACGTACCACGCACCCTACAGTAGTGAAAGACTTTTGTATACTGGCCCACGTTGGATTGCCTATGGTAGATAACTCCCTCATGTAAAGAATACTGCAACAGAGAAGAGAAGGACATCTATTGTTATGGTAAGATTTTTCACAACTGTTCTTTATTACTAGTTCAGAGCCATAAGTTGCAGAGTGTATTGCACAGAATGCTGATGATATTTGGAAGAAATATACTGATGTGCTTGAAAGCTTAGGGAGTTTACAAGCTGAATAACACAGAAAGGTTTCACCTGAGACAGACGTGATTCATGCTCCAGGAAGCGTACCAGTTGTGCCTAAAACTAAGATATAGCAAGAGCTGATACATATTGAAGCAGTTAGCATTCAAGACAAATGGAAAAGAAAAAGGGGGTGAATAATATGATAACAGTCATGGAACAGGAGATAGTATATCTATTTATCCCTAACAACTAAACAAGTGGATCAGATGGAAACATTATTCACTTCAGACTAGGGTTTGGTACCACACTACTTGTGGGTTAGGAAGGATCAGCTGGCAGTGTCAGATATGCTGTCCTGCATGCAAAGGGATTTTTATTTTAAACTCAACTGAGATGAAATACTGATGCCACACACATCAGTGTATATAATGTCAGTTAGCTTCAGCCTTCATTCAAAGCAGAGATGGTAATGACAGTCTGCCTGAAGCATATACTACCATCCCTATCATCAAGAATGTGTCTCATTTTGGGCAGAAACTCTATTTTCTTGGAGTGGGTGAGCTGGCAAAAGGATGCTCCTTCATATCTTTCCTTCTCATGTCCTTCAGCAACAGACTGTTAGTAAAACTGAGGTCAGCTTGGTTGTAGTCAGAGTTCCTTCTCTGTATGCCACAGAATCAGGGAAGTTCAAAATTCTTATGAACATACTTATGTCTACTGGCAATCTCTTGTGCTTATGGTGCAGTTCCTGTCCAAGTTTATTCCTTAGTTGTGAAATGTCACAGCATCACTAAGGAAGCTACTAGAGAATATAGGTTCATATGAGCTTACTAGGCTAATGGCCTTAGAGCCTTTTTCAGCCTAGGCATTTATATCCCAAGTTTTCCAATTATCAGTGCTCACTGGCTAGAATAGCTTTGCTTTATGCCTGTGACTTAAGGCATCTACAGACTACTCCTGTCCATAGGAGGTAACCAAGGGGGGACTTTATGATTTCCCATTCACTGATCCAAATTAAGTTTGAATAGACTTAGGGAAGAGCTCTGTTTTACATGAATGGGGAGTCTGTTACATAGAATGGATAATCTCTAAGACACATACCTATCCCCCCAGCATGTTTTGTTTATGCCACAGATGAGATTTAGAACCTTAGACTGGGTAATTCCTATGCTGTTTGTTTTGTGAATGTGTAGCATATCCATCAGGATCAGAGAATATTTTGTAGGTTAGGCATAGATCACACTTCAGTAGTCTGTAGGAAACTGAGTACAAGGACAGGGCTTTGAGATGGTCCACATAGGACATATTATTTATACTCTACATTTTTTAGTGAGGAACCTCAGTGGCTGTTCAGGTTGTTGCAAATGCCTGGTCAGGTACATGCAACAGCAGCCAATGTGCGACGTACCACGCACCCTACAGTAGTGAAAGACTTTTGTATACTGGCCCACGTCGGATTGCCTATGGTAGATAACTCCCTCATGTAAAGAATACTGCAACCGAGAAGAGAAGGACATCTATTGTTATGGTAAGATTTTTCACAACTGTTCTTTATTACTAGTTCAGAGCCATAAGTCACAGAGTGTATTGCACAGAATGCTGATGATATTTGGAAGAAATATACTGATGTGCTTGAAAGCTTAGGGAGTTTACAAGCTGAATAACACAGAAAGGTTTCACCTGAGACAGACGTGATTCATGCTCCAGGAAGTGTACCAGTTGTGCCTAAAACTAAGATATAGCAAGAGCTGATACATATTGAAGCAGTTAGCATGCAAGACAAATGGAAAAGAAAAAGGGGGTGTATAGTATGATAACAGTCATGGAATAGGAGATAGTATATCTATTTATCCCTAACAACTAAACAAGTGGATCAGAAGGAAACATTATTCACTTCAGACTATGGGGTTTGGTACCACACTACTTGTGGGTTAGGAAGGATCAGCTGGCAGTGTCAGATATGCTGTCCTGCATGCAAAGGGATTTTTTTTTAAACTCAACTGAGATGAAATACTGCTGCCACACACATCAGTGTATATAATGTCAGTTAGCTTCAGCCTTCATTCAAAGCAGAGATGGTAATGACAGTCTGCCTGAAGCATATACTACCATCCCTATCATCAAGAATGTGTCTCATTTTGGGCAGAAACTCCATTTTCTTGGAGTGGGTGAGCTGGCAAAAGGATGCTCCTTCATATCTTTCCTTCTCATGTCCTTCAGCAACAGACTGTTAGTAAAACTGAGGTCAGGTTGGTTGTAGTCAGAGTTACTTTTCTGTATGCCACAGAATCAGGGAAGGTCAAAATTCTTATGAACATACTTATGTCTTCTGGCAATCTCTTGTGCTTATGATGCAGTTCCTGTCCAAGTTTATTCCTAAATTGTGAAATGTCACAGCATCACTAAGGAAGCTACTAGAGAATATAGGCTCATATGAGCTTACTAGGCTAATGGCCTTAGAGCCTTTTTCAGCTTAGGCATTTATATCCCAAGTTTTCCAATTATCAGTGCTCACTGGCTAGAATAGCTTTGCTTTATGCCTGTGACTTAAGGCATCTACAAACTACTCCTGTCCATAGGAGGTAACCCAGGGGTGACTTCATGATTTCCCATTCACTGATCCAAATTGAGTTTGAATAGGTTTAGGGAAGAGCTCTGTTTTACGTGAATGGGGAGTCTGTTACATAGAATGGATAATCTCTAAGACACATACCTATCCCCCCAGCATGTTTTGTTTATGCCACAGATGAGATTTAGAACCTTAGACTGGGTAATTCCTATGCTGTTTGCTTTGTGAATGTGTAGCATATCCATCAGGATCAGAGAATATTTTGTAGGTTAGGCATAGATCACACTTCAGTAGTCTGTAGGAAACTGAGTACAAGGACAGGGCTTTGAGGTGGTCCACATAGGACATATTATTTATACTCTACATTTTTTAGTGAGGAACCTCAGTGGCTGTTCCGGTTGTTGCAAATGCCTGGTCAGGTACATGCTGACGGGTGCATTATACTTGATTATTGGTCTAATGAGGGCTGAGTATAATGAGACTATTATCTCTTTAGATCTGGATGTCATGCCCTTACTTCTAAGTTGCACCATGTAGAAGGATTTACTCACTATTGTGGACAGATGGTGATCAAGGTTCAGGTGACTGTCAACCTGGGTTCTCAAGTCCCTTACCACTGAATCTATTCTTAGGGGAGTGTTACCAAGGTTGCAATTTGCAGGGGTGGTCATCTTCCAAAAGGTATCATTATGCATTTTTGGACTGAGTTTTAGGCCACGGTTCTGGCATCATTTATTTGTCTGTATCAGACCATCCTTAAAGATGTTTACATCTTTGGGAGATTCATTGATTGCACCCAGCTTGCAGTCATCAGCAAATTTGGTAATCCAAAGGACCTCTAAATTTGCTTTGACTTCAGAAAAGTATATTCCAAACAGGAGAGTTCCCAGTACCATGCCCTTTGGGACACCACTAGTATCAGGCCTCTAGGTGGAGGTGGATTCCCTCACCCTAACTTCATATGTCCTATCTGTGAGCCATTTGGCTCTCCATCAAGTGATATATGGATTTATGCTTAAATTTGTGAGTTTGTTTATAATACCTGAGTACAGTATTGTGTCAAATGTCTGTGTTAGATCAGGGTAGGAAGTATGTATCATTTTGCCCTCATCCATGGCTCTACTGACCTTCTCAAAGAAGTCCACTAAGTTTAGTAGGCATAACCTGCCCTTGATGAAACCAAACTGGGATGGGTCCAATGTTTGAAAATTCCCTGTGTCTTTGTTTATCAGGTCCACAATAATTCTTTCCATGTCCCGCAGATAAGACTAATCAAGCTTATGGGTCTGTAGTTCCCTGGGTCTGTTGATGGTCCACCTTTTTTGTTGAGGTATAACTGTTGCAGTACAGTCCTCTGTTCTCTATGGATGAAGCCTGTCTGGCTCCTGCAGTTGAATAGAGGTCCTAGTGGGCCAGAGAGATCATGTTTCAAGCTATTTAGGAGGCATCCTGGGATATTATCAGGACCCATTGATGTAGTGTTTTTAGTTCTGGAGAGTGCAGTGAGGCCCTGCTCTTTAGTGATAGTAGGAGGAGAAATGGTAGAGGCTATTTCCTGGGGAGAAGCTGGGGAAGATATTACTAGACGTGTGACTGAGGAGTATATTACAGAGCTTTTCCCTATTTCTCAGTTATACTAGGAACCCTCTTTAATTGGCTCATTTTCACAATTGGGAAATTGAGAATGAGGGCATCAAACTTTAAAATTCAGGCAGCAACTTATTCACAGAGTACAACCTTGCTCCTCAGCTCTACCTTCCACTTAAAATTCTGGGCTTGTTCAGGATTTGAACCAAGAAGCTCTCACACCCAAAGTGAGAATCATACCCCTAAACCAGCAAGCCACAAAGCATAATATTTTAATGTTGATTCAAACCCTGTACCTAATGTGCTGCCATTCGAGACATACTTCAATAATGCTTGGAGCCATTCAGGCTAAATGATGAAGTATAATGCTTGTCAGCAGAAAATAAAAGTTTTTGAGTTGTTGAAATGTCTGCTTTCTACAGCATCAGCTGTCAAGTACTATGATTTAATGCAACCTACAGCCTTATAAGTAGATGCTAGTCAGCAAGGTCTGGGTGCAGTGCTGTTACAAGAGTACTTATATAACTTATGTATCCAGAGACTTGACAGATGCACATATTGTTTATGTACAGATGGAAAAAAAGATGCTTGCCATTTATTGGTATATTTATGGTAACAACATTACAATCGCATTGAACCACAAATCAATTTAATGCATCTTCAGAAAGCCCTTACATAAAATCTCAACAGGTGTACAGAGATTGTAACTATTTTTACATAAATGTGACGTGCAAGTGCAGTACAAAAACTGTTAAATTTATGCACAGTATTGACACCTTCAGTAGAACAAAATACATAACGAAGATATAGTGAAAAAAATACGGAAGTAATTGATTGTCTCAGTTACCAGTCACAGCAGTCAAACTGCAGAAGCTAAACTTTCACATTAGAGAAGTCTTAGAACTTCAACTGCTTCAAGATGTCATGATAGTAGGGTGCCCTGAAGATGTGACATCACTTCATCTTTTCATCAAGCCATAGTTTTCAGACTGAGATAAACAGTTGTATATTCAAGGTTTACTGTTTAAAGGTGAAAGAGTAATCAATCCTTCTCATCTACATGAAACATTTAACATGTGAGGAGTCCCACAAGGCTTAGGACTGGGTCCTGTACTCTTCTTAGCCCTCAGTAGTAATCTCCACACTGCAGCTACCCTTGCTACAATCATACAATATGCAAACGACTCAACTGTTATCTGTGCTGCACCCTCCCTTCCACCTGTTCAAGAAGTTACCGAAATCTCCTTCATGGTCATTGAATCTTTCCTAAATAAATATCAACTCATCCTAAACCCAACAAAACCAAAGTAATGCTGTTCTCCAACAACCATGACAAAAAAAAAAAATAACCTCAACCAGGACTTTAAAATCACCTTATCCAACCACATGCTAATTGAACCAATCTCAGAAACTAAACTATTAGGTGTCACTATTGATAATAATTTAAAATTTGACAAGCACATGTCATTAGCAGTTAAAAAAGCACACATTAAACTAGGTTCTCTCTATTGGATTAAGGCGTACCTAAGCAACTTATTTAGAAAAAAAATTGCCAGGACCAACCTACTATCCACCCTGCTTTACGCCTCCCCTATACTCACAAACCTTAGGAAAACTGACCTTAACAAACTTGAAACATGCTACCATAAGATAGCCAGATTTGCCGCAAACCTACCCTACAGAACCCATCACTTCCTCACTCTAAAACAACTCAAATGGCTAGAACTACCTAACCGCCTATCCGTAAACCAGCTTACCCTAACCCACTCTTTAGTATATCTACCTGACAAATGCCCAGCCTTACACGAACTAGTACAAATCCACCAGAACAGGACAGTGAGATCTACCCACAAACTACGTTTAGAAGTCACAAAATCTAAAAACAGCTTTGGAGACTCTCTTTACTCTAATCACATCTCTTAAGCATGGAACACTGTCCCTCAGAATATACTAAAAACAATAGACCCAACACAATTCAGATACCAGCTAAAGATCCATCTAAACAGCTACTGGTTATGCTTTTGTACCTCACCAGTGTGAATTCTCTTTGTTCTCTTCTCTACCTCTGCCCACCCCAAACTCTTCTCCCATTTTCTGTTCTGATGTTTATATAACTTTCAATAAAAATGATTGTATATTCAGCCACAAAAATCACCACAGAAGAAGATAATAAACAATTCGCCCAGTAGATAGAATATAAAAATCCAAGAAGGCAGCAGGATAGAATATAAAAATCCAAGAAGGCAGCAGTGATAGAATATAAAAATCCAAGAAGGCAAAACGTTTTTGGTCAAATGGTATTAGTTTGTTACAATGAGTATGTCTGATGAAGTGGGTTATAATACCGTGAAAGCGCTTACGTTTCTTGTTTAATAAATAATATTCTACAAATATTCTACAAAACGTTTTTGTTCATCCTGCTGCCTTCTTGGATTTTTATATTCTATCTACTGGGCGAATTGTTATTAAAAATTATTGTATGTTGTTGTATGCAATTAGAAAAAAAAGTCTTTCTCCCACTTACTACTCTGATGTTTATATAACATTCAAAAATTTGATTGTATGTTTTTGTATGCAAGTAGAAAAAACATTATTGAATTGTATTTCTTTGTATAGCATGCCTTCTGCATGTTCTGTATAAGTTTATATACTGTAAATTTTTTTTCTGTATGTTTTTATTCTGTAAAAAAATGTTTGCTGATCTGTACTATTGTGTTATTTTGTGTGGAGCTTTTCTCCCCGAGCCTCTCCTCAAAACAGTGTAACTAGTCCAAAAAACAAATGTTAAATAAAATAAATAAAAATAAAAATGCATGGATTACATTTTGACATAAGCGAATGCAAGTAAAGAGTATGATATTCCATACTATCCCAATGTGAATAAAAAATAGACAAAAAACTGTGAGGTTTGTGATATATTTAAAAATCAAAATCGGAAAGAGAAACTCATACCCTTTAATGTTCTTTTATTGCCTTGGCCAAAAGTCACAACAGACTTGCTCATTGCAATGACTCTTTTTTTTTTTTTCATATGCATGGATTGTTAGTCAAAATACCTAGAAGTAATAACAGTTATATGATACGACTAGTCAGTCAGTGATTACCATCCTGAAATCTGTCTTGGAATATCAGAAGGAGTTGTATCTGACAATGGTTCCTAGTTTTTAAATAATGAGTAAAAAGGTCACACAGAGAAACCAATCAGTAAAAACCAAAAGAAAAATCTAGCAAGGCTAGACTTTCCACTGTGTAATTCCTTAAACCTCTTGTATTAGAGGCAACATGGGATATATGCAAATGACCAATTTCATAATTTTGTCAAACCTAAGTATCCACAGCCCAATGAGAATAATCTGAACCCTGAAACATGTCTTTTCTCCTTACTTATGCCTGAAAGTAAGCAAACTGCAATAGAACTGTTACTGGAAATGCAACAAAAACAAAGATCCAACTATGACAAATCAGCAAATAAACTTTCTGCTTTAAATGAAGGGGAAAGAGTCGGAATAATAAGCTAAAATTAAGTAGAAGGTCTGGTTTTGTTCACAAAGTCCAGGTCCAAGCTGCTGTGTAAAATGCTGCTCAAGTTGAGGAAATCAGTGGTGAGTAAAATGGTGTCATAATTGTCTTAGCTGTATGCATTTCTGTGTTGTAAAGCATTTTTACATAGGAAGAGACTCTCAGATCAGTTTCAGTTTAAGTATGTGGTAGATTTAGCAAATCGGATGACAAGACTGTACGTACCGTTGTCTCATTCATTAGCCTTCAGAGGCTTTCTGATCTAACAATTATGTCTTAAATAATAGTTATAGAAAATCAGATCAGAAATGGACTCAAGACTTGATTTAGAGCAAGTCAGTGGTCATGTTCTCTAAAGCAGCTGTAAGCAATTGGCATTGCTTAATATTTATAATCATAATTCATAATACTTGTTTAAGAAGCTGCAGCATTGCTCTAGCTATGAACTTTCTGAAAATACAAAGTCACTTGCTTTCATTCCAGAATTTGGCTGCATTGTTAGTGTGTGGCTACACTATGTTACTGAATTAATAGTCTCAGTTTTCCAGTGAAAACAACAGAATGTAATTTACGATATTCTTTGGAATAAGTAAATTACTGAGGCCACTAGGTGACAGTGTTGCACTACTCGTGAGAGGATGCAAACCTCATAGGGGAGAGCTGCTTTAGGGGGGAAAAAGTACTGGAAATTTTAAGTTTCGGTAGTGCTGTTCCTACTAACAGGATACATTTTGTTAATGTTTCTTACAATTAATTCAATGACATTTTGCCAAGTTTTAGTACAGAAGAATGCAATATTTGATTAAAGTGTCATAATCAAGCGAGTATAATAATCATCACGTGATTATAAGCAGCAGGAAGAGTGTGCTGAGGAGCAAAAAAATCACACCCTTGGCTGCAGTGATGACTACAGTAAGAAATACTTTCTTATTGTACATTTTAACATGTATACAAATAATAGAACCCATATGTTTAATGATAAACACTATTTGCACCATCTTAGTTTAATGATTTAATAGTGCATATGACTACAAACAGCTCTGACTTTATTAAGATAATCAGTATATTTATAAGGTGTTCCCATTCTTCCCAAAATAATATCACTTTTAAAAAGTCACAGTACTTGTGATATTTATGTCTTGTAAAATGCATTTTGAGCTCTAGGCTGTGTAGCAGAAGTCTGGATCAACAGAATAAGAGTGGGTCAGGTGTGTATACTTGTTTCATTACTACACAGAGATACATTATGTGCTTGAATGCTACAATGTGCTGTCTCATGTAGGGTTTTAGAGTGCAGGTGCAGATATCTCTTAAATAATGGTTATGGAAAATTAGATCAAAAGTGGTCTTAAAAAATGATTTAGAATAAGTCAGTATTCAGGTTTTCATTGTCAGTGAAGCAGAAAAATATATTACTTATATGTATGTGTGTATATTTATGCATGTGTTTACAGACTATTACACACCTAGCCAATAACCAGACAGTGATCAAAGGAGAAAGTCGGATCTTGTACCTTTGAGGTATACTCCTTAGCCATTAAGCCAACACACATACACACACGCACAAACATACGCATCTCTCTCTCTCTGTATGAGTGCTGTATGAGTTATCGTTGCAAGCATTTTATCATGTGGTAAAATGGTGGTGATTTCTGCCGCTGGTACAGTTTGTTGAGTTATGTAATGGTCAAAGTTTATTATACTGACCATTACATTATTCAAAGGTTTTTGTCCTCTTTTTCAGATTGTGTTACCTTGGAGTTAGTATATTTAATTTCCTGGCGTGTTGGGGTAAATCCCCCCCCCCCCATCATAAAAAGATTTTTTTTTTGTTTTACTTTTCATAATCACAAATGTAACATATTACATTTGTGATTACTTTTTTGTGATGATTTTAATGGTTATTAATGATAATTGCAAGTGAGTTTGTTCAATGTTTTGTGGTTTTAAACTCATGTATATATATATATATATATATATATATATATATATATATATATATATAAATATATATATATATATATATATATATATATATACACACACACACACACACGCACACAGACATATGTACATACATACACACACACACACACACACACACACACACACACACACACACACATATATATATAGAGAGAGATGTATTGATACATATCTATTTATCTATCTGTCTATCTATCTATGATTACCATGTGTTTTGTCAAATGTTGCTTTGTTCGACAAAAGCTAAGGGTGGTCGAGATTGCTGAACATTCAAATAGTTGGAGGTTCCATATCTCAAAGTGACATTTATTCAAAAGTGGTGAGTGAGGACTGGAAGGGGTTAGAGTGTGTATGTGCATGTTTAGGGTAAGGGTATACGTGTTTTGTGTTTGCATTTGAGTGTGTGTTTTAGGGTTAGTATTGGGGTTAGGTAAGGTTTTAGATCCTGTGTTTGCACTGTGTGTGGTATGCGCTTGTGTATGGGAAGGTTTTTTTTTAAAGTATGTGTGAGGTTAGGGTTTGGGAATGGGCAGAGTTAGGGTTAGGGTTAGCATGCATCACTGAGGTGATGGCAATGCTTCCTGTAACACTGCCACTATTGAAATAAATTGGAGGCTAGTGTTATGGGATCAGTTTAGCTTAAACATTGGGAAAGGAACTTATTTTCCTTTTTCGATGCCTCACTCATTAGATGTCTAAGTCATTCAATGTTTTCTATGTTCAGTCTTTGTTTTGTCTGAACATTTTATTTGATATTAAGTAAGTTTGATAATACACAACATGTATATATATATATATATATATATATATATATATATATATATATATATAATGACTGTATAATTGTATATTAAATGATTGAACTGCACACTCGTACACCAAACCATCAAAAAAACATCATTTGAACATGCAGTCTGTTGCATACTAGCATGCATGCTTCAGAATCTGCACACTCAACTGAAATACACTCAAGCAAATATAAAAAAAATATTCACACACACACACACACACACACACACACACACACACACACACACACACACACACACACACTCCAACAGCCCATACATTTCTAGAAATCTATTCCAATAAGTTCCCCAAAAACACCATCATTGTTATAAATTTAAATTATAATGCTACAGGCCATGAATCAAATTGATTACACAAGGCACTGAATCAGTATAACCTCAAACACAAGTAAATGCTCCAACAAGATCAAACCCTCATTCTGTCAGTGCTTCCATACTTGACCAAATAATAACCAATATTAAAGAATGAGACTTCAGAACTAAATCCTTCTAAATGACTTCATTGACTACTACTCAGTTATCTCCTCTTGGTCCTTCAGAACTCTAAAACCCTCCTCCCCTCCCAAATTGTAATGGGTTGGCCATTTCCAGAGCAGGAATACCAAACACTCAGTATGTGTTACAAGCTATAGTCTGGACACTGATGTACATGTTAGACCTTACTACAGCCCGTAATCATTTTACAGCCATACTCTCAGAGGGACAAAATACACTTTTCCCAGCCACTCAGATGAGGCTTGAAGGACAATACTTTCTTGTTGTAATGCTGATTAATATAATGAAAGTCAGGGACAAAGCCTGGAAAGCCAGGAAAATTGCTCACTCTCTACCAACTCTACCAAACGTATGTAAACCTAAAATAAAAAAAAAACAAACACAAAAAAAACAAACAAACAAAAAAAAAAACAAAACTAGCTGAAAATCCAGCTAAAGCATTATACCTAAGTAAAAAAGGGCCTTTGACAGTAGTAATCCCAAGCTTCTCTGGAAAGAAATCAAACTTCTTATATGTAATATCACTAAATATACCCCCCTGTAATTCCCCCAACTACCTATGCCTCTAACTTTACCAATGACTACAAATCTTTTATACTGTCCTAATTATAAAGAATACCCAGTAGCTTAATCACAACAAATACTACTGCAGCAGCACTCAGTGACTCCCTCTTCAATATTACCCACTAGCAGAAGCCTATGCCACATTTTACATCTCTGAACTGTATACAGGTGAAACTATGAAGCTTCTGCAAAACCTATATTTTTCATCAACAAAATTTGGCAAACTTCACCCAACCTTCCTTAAGAAGTTGCTAAAGATATTGTAAAACCACTTATCTATGTATTTAACCTTTTCCACCTCCTTACTAGTTCCACTTGCATTCAAACAATTTATTATCATTCTTCTTCAAAAATCCTCTCTCCAAAAGACTTTAAAGACTGCTGACAAATTTCTAGTCTATGCCCCATCTCCAAAATATTTGAAAAGATGTTGTACTTGAACAAATTGGTACAACAATATCCGTATTTATGGGGACATGATAAAATGAAGTATTTAGGAGTATGGATTAAAAATGATTCTGGTATGGCAGCTCAAGATATGTGGGAAGAGAATAAACAAAAGGTAATACAAAAACTGAGAAAATGGAAGCTCTGTTACATGGATACAAATAGTCAGATACAAGCAGTTAAAATGTTTTTAGTCTCTTTAGTCTTATACACAGGTCAGGCATATTTCTACCAACCAGAGGAGAAGTTGTGGATAGCAATTAATAAAGAGCTGAAGAATTTTATCTGGGAGGGGAAGATGGCAAGAGTCAAGCGGGATAAGCAGATTCTTCCAAAAGAAGAAGGTGGATTGGGATTACCTGATTTGAAGGGGTATTTCACAGCAACACAATTAATGCTCCTATACATAATACAAACAGAAAACTATAACTCAAAGTGGAAAGGGATGATGATGAAATGGGGGAAGCTCAAGAAACAAGGAGAGACTGGGATTTTGGATTTAGATCTTTAAGGAGAATAACAATAGACACACAGAATATTATATTTATAAAGTAGCAAAAAGTATTCTAAGAACTAAGCCAACACAGGAATGTAGAAAGGAGATTCTGCCAATTAGGGATACAGACAACAGGCAAGAGGAAGCTGGAAGTTATTGAAGAAAATTAGCAAAAGAACCATGGTATTGTGAGCAAATAACTAGCGAGGGAAAGGTAATAGAATGGGAAGACGCCAATAATTTATTTGGACTGCAGGTTAGAGATTGCTTTCCCTATCAAGGCTTGATATCAGAGTATCAGCAAAGAGAAAGAAATAGGGGGTCCTAAACAAAAGACCAGCACTGGTAGAGTTTTTAGTAGAATCTAGAACAGAAGCTGCCATTAAAAAAGGAACAATTAGTAAAGAAAAGAAAATATTGCATGATAATTTTAAGACTCAATCAGAGGAGGTTAGAAAGGATTTGGAAGAGAGACTTGATAAGCAATTCACAAAGAAACAATGGGGGATATTTGTTTGTCTCCCAAATATGCAACAAAATCTAGAAGATTTATTATTTTGCTTGAAAATTTTTACATTGATATTTTTATACCCCAGGTAGACTCCAGAGAATTTTTCCTCAGGTAGACAGCAAATGTTGGAGCTGTGATGGGGAAGAATGAGGTAATTGGGAACATATTTTCTGGGAGTGTAATGAGTTGGCAGACCTTAAAGATCCCCTGTAGACAGCTAACTCTATTGGAGGTACTGGGTGAGCAAATTGATGTAATTAAGAAACTGATTTTTTGAGCTATGATACAGAATCGTAATTAACTAGACATAGTAAGACCTTGCTGAGTCTAATTATGGTGGCTGCTAAAAAAAAAAAAAGAAGCAATTACTAGAAAATGGAGATCAAAATCTAAACCAACTGTACTAGAAGTAGCTAATATAGCAACAGAGATAAACCAACTTGAACTGGGATCTTTAGAAAAGGGTAGGAGCAAATTCCATAGGAAAAAGTGGGAATTGTGGGAACAATGCATGGAGGGGAGCAATGAGGTTTAAAAGAAGGCAGGACTAGAATTGTGTTACTAGGATTTGTGATGTAAAAGGCTTGCAGCTATGATTGTGTTAACGCCATTTGTTTTCCTTTATATAAATGGATGATTGTCTATGTCATAAGGGATAATTTAATAAAGATGTTTCTTCTTTAAAAAAAAAAGAAAAACTGTTGTATGAACAAATTATGAAACATATCAATAGCTATGGCCTACTTACAGATCAAACATGGATCCCATAATGCTTTGAGGACCTCTCAGCTACCAATAATATTTACTGTTAGATGAACTGCAGTCTAACAACAGCTGAGGTTTTGTTAACATGACACACGCTTTTGAGACTGTCAGCCACAAACTTTTTTTGCGCAAATTGAAAAGGATGGATGAATTTTGGAAGCAATGCTATAACCTGTTTTTCAAAATATCTACTCAGTTGAACTTTTCGAATTTATGCACTCAACAAATTCTCCACAGAAGGAACCCTCTATACAGGACTTCCTCAAAGATCCATGCTAGGGCCTCTTCCTTTTTTTGTTTGTTGATGATATAACTGAAGACTGACTGGGTCTACAGCTTACACTATATGCAGATATAGTACCCATTCCAGCCAATAAATCAGATTCAGTCCTGCAAGAGCACTTTCAGTTAAATTTCATGAAACTGTATCAGTGGGCAGAGAATGATAAATTAAATCCTATAAAAAAATCAATGTTAAGCTATTTGCCTCCCCCATAAAGCAGCTAAACTACCCAGCACCCAGTGTCTTGCTTAGGTGATAGGCAACATTATTTCAAATGTATGTGAATATAAGTACCTAGGCTTCATAGTGGATCCACCACTGTTGCTCACTGACTACGTAACAAGCAATGTTCTTAAACAAATCAAACTATGTTATAAAATATCTGACCTACTATCTCGTGAAGCCAGGAGATCTACCACTAAAATATGCTATTACCTAAACTTGAATATACCGTTTCCTTATTATCTTTACATCCTATGTGGAAAAGCTTGGGGCTGATGTTTCTCCTGGCTTAAATGAGCATATTAATATCAGATTTTTTTAGAAAATAGAAAATTAAAAGCTTTTTAATGTTTTAGGACATTATGTCTTTAAATATTTTTTAGTCAATTGGTCACATGTCTGTTGAATCAATAGTATTTATATGTTATTGTGAGTGTGTTCTCATTTTTCTGAAGAAGTTGTAATGAAAGTGGAGATTAAATTAATTTTACGCTAAAGTTATTGTTCGTCAGTGCTTTTTAGTGAAATTTATTTTGTTTTGTAAAATGCAACCCAAGTTTGAACACTTTCACATGACTATGCTGCAAATTAAAGCTGGATAAATTAAAAATCTTGAAAATTTACTCACTCCTGGTCCGTTGAAGAATCTGACTTGTCCCGGTCTCTCATTCTGGTGCTGCGACTCATTAAATGGGTTGCACCCTTTCTCTGGCAAAAAGTTTTGGGTCTATTCCCAAGGCTATTCTGTTCATTAGAAGGATTATAAGATAATTTTGGGATGCTGCAAACACCTTTAGTCACATCTCTATTTGGAGCCTGTCCTCCATTGCTCATGTTGACGTCATCTTCCCTTAATTCAATAGGATTAGTGGAGACCGGGATATTGGAATTCGTAGTGTTATCATCAACAAAATTGCTTACGATAGACCATCTTGAATTACCAATCTTTTATAGCCCCTAGGGCCAATAGCCTAGTACCAACCAATGAACCTATGAACTTATGAACCAGTCCCTAGAAGTTTATTTCTCCTAAGAGCAGGGACAAAAGACAAATGCAGACTTACCCATATAGGCATCACTGTCCCTTTTTTAATTTCTTAGCTTTCCTGAACTGTTCTATCAAAACATTCAGTGTTTGCAAAACATGTTCATACTCATGGTTCATAGTGGGTACAATGCTTAATAGTTGTCGTAGTTTCCGGTCAGCCTTAAGAATTTTATCTTTAACCTCTTTAGCAGGATTTAGGTTATTCGTTATCAGCAATTTCAAAAATTCAGACTTTTTAAACTTTTTTCTTTATAGGTTTCTTTATTTGTTTTCATAGATTTATCATGGTTGTTTGGTGCCAAATGTTTCAATTGCTTTGTTGTGATTTGTTGATGGTACATATTTAAATGTAGGAATTAGCAATGTGATTATTCTCAGGAAATCATTTGTATGACGAAAGCAATTATTAAAGTGTTATTACACTAAAGTATTGTAGTATCTCATTAATACCACTTGCATTCAGTGATTTTTTTTGTGTGAAGTATTCAGATTCATAATGATCCATCAAAATCAACAATGGATTTAGAGTTTCGTTAAATCTGCAACTATATTTTGTTACTCAAAACACCCTTATTCAGCTGTACTGAATAATGTTGACACTTTTAAGATAAATTCCACTCTGCCATAACCTTCTAGGCATGTAGATGCTTGAAGGTTTAAAAAAGTTTAAGTTAAAGGGTCCAACCAGTAAGAACCTGATAAGATAGAGTATATTGCTGACCATGAACAAGGAAGAAATTAAGCCATTTCTTTAAAATGCTAACTTTGGACAGTTAGCAGAAATAAGTGGAATTAAAACTGACAGCAAAATTCCATATGAAAAAGTTACTAAATGTGTATCCTGCAGGTCAAAGGAAATTATACTTCCTATTTAGTCCTTCCTAATCAGGTCCCTAATTAGGTTCATAATAGAATATAATACCCACTTGGCATGTACCTCTGCAAGCATAATGCCCAGCTTGGTTAATGACAGTGTTTCATAACTGAGAAAATGTTTGGCATGACCTTCTTAAGTTATATAGAGCATGTAAATCCCTTATCACCTTACCTCATCTCTTATAGACTCTTGTGTGATGACGTCTGTTTGGCTTACAAGGCTATGAATAATCCAATTCTAATCAACATTGTACATTTTCATATACTCAATGATACCAGCAATACCTATGCTAAGGACCTTAATCTGTATTGCGATGCTAACAGAACCTGTTAGTGGGATAGATTAATTCAGATGATTGCTGGATATTGCTTCTTAGATTCATAAGGATTTATTATTGTCCTTAGCCTCGACTGCCAGTGTTACTTCATATTCAGCTTTGGTCCCCCTAATTGTTGCTTTTATTTCTGTGAAATTTCATTTGGTAGACTATTTGAAGTATGTGGATGTATGTGTATTATAGTATTTTAGAAGTTTTTTTCTTCTGTTATACAACTTGTTTATGCTAGTGGGACACTACTTTATGCATTTTAAATTCTCAGTAAGTATATTCAGCTCTTATAGGGATTGCTAAACCTAAGCATTTTTCCAGGTGGGAGTGAAGCTCTGAAGGATATGTAGCAGCCACAGCTTCACAGGAGCTAGAGGTACTACAAACAGATTTAGAGATGGAATTTTTTTAACATTTTACTGTTCTGATTTTTATAATAAGTGGTCTTATTCTATTTATTTGAACACATCTGCTCAACTAATATTGAAATAAGGTTTTACGGGACCCTCTTAATTAATTTATTTTATTTTATTTTACATTTGTTAACCGGGAAAGTCCGACTGGATACAGGTCCATTTTCAGAGGAGGTCCGGGGAGAAAAGCTCCAAATGTACAAAAACAAGTGTAAATACAGTGAAATTATTACAGTGAGTTATCACAAAACTGAGATTTGTTTAACGATATGTGCACACAGGTGCATGTTTTTCTCACATACACACAGCAAGGATTGGAAGCAAGTAGCTGATAAAGAAATAGTTAAAGATCTCATCTGAAAAAGGAAAACACATATATTAAAGGTGGTTATCATACATGGTGAAGTGTTAACTTTAAATCTTTCTAGTAGGTGGGTGATACACAGAATTTTAAACAGCTAGAGAGTCAGAGTTTTATTCCTGTAATGAGGTTCTTATTTATGAATTATGTTTGAGTGGGGGTTAGTCAGGGTTTGTACAGGGACAAAGCCACTGCATTTTTATGTATTTCCTAAGGGATTTTTTGAATTGGGATAAGGAGGGGTCAGTGGTGAGTTCAGCAGGAAGTAGGTTCCAGTTTTTACCAGCAGAGTTGGAGAATAGTGATTCACCAGCTGAATTGTTGGTTTTAACAGTTTGCACTAACAGTTTTTTTGGAAGAGCGAAGGGATGTTAGATTACTGTAGGGGGTAATAATATTTTTCAGTATGGGTGTACTGTCTGATTGGTAGAGGATTTTGTGAACAACTATTAGTTGGTTATATTGCAGTTGTTAGGGTAGTTCAAGCCAGTCTAACGATTGAAGGTTAAGGCAGTGATAGGTTCTATAATCTGATCCTGTGGCAAATCTGGCAATGTTATTGTAGCACCTTTTTAATTTATTGAGGTTTGATTTGCTTAGGTTTACGAAGATGGGTGAGGCATAAAGAAGGGTCGATAGCAGATGTGTACGGGCAATAACAGTTCTAGCAGATGGGGTTAGGAATGGTTTAATCCTGCATAAAGAGCCTAATTTTTTATTAACTGTTTTAATAGTTTTGTCTGTGTGAGGGTTGTTGTCAATGATCACTCCCAGTAGTTTAGTACTAGGTTCTGGGGAAATTATGGTACCATTGTTAGATATTATGGTGAGAGGTGGTGAGGAGACCTTGCAAGTGGGGGAGAAGAGTAATAGTTTGGTTTTATTTCGGTTTAATAGTAGTTGGTGACCAGTGAGCCAGTTCTCTACTTTGTTGAAAGTGATTTGGGACAAGGATTGTAAATCTGTGGGGGAGGTGGCAGAGCAGATTAGGGTTGAGTCATCTGCATACTGAATACAAGTTGCATCAGGGATGACTTTGTACAGGTCATTAATGAATATGAAGAATAGGAGGGGACCTAATATAGATCCCTGTGGGACTCCAAGGGTGACTGGTAAAAGGCACAATAGGTTATTCTTCCATAGTACAACTTGTTGTCTGTCACTTAGGTAAGAATGAAACCAGGTAATTGCTAGGTTATCTATGGAGAGTGATTTTAATGTGTTTAAGAGTAGCTGGTGATTTACCATATCAAATACCTTGGATAGGTCAAGGAAGAGGGCTGAGGAGAGCTTGTTGTCATTACGGCTTTGATTTACTGTATGGGAGAAGGAGAGAAGGGCTGAGGTTGTACTATGGCAAGGTCTAAATCCGTGCTGGGAGGGTGCTAGGAGAGTGTTTTGATTCAGATAGGCAAGACATTGCTTGTGGATACATTTTTCCATTATTTTAGCCAAGGGAGACAGAATGCCTATAGGCCTATAATTTGAAAGTTCAGTGGACTCTCCTCCTTTATGAAGAGGAACAATGTGGGAGATTTTCCAGATGTGGGGGATATAGGCTTTGTGGATAGTTCTATTGATTAAAACTGATATGGGGTATGCTATTTCATTAGTGCCTTTTTGGAGATATTCTGCGGGTAGTAGGTCTGCTGAAAGGGTGGTGGGTTTCAGTCTTTTAAGTAGAGTTAATAAAAGATGTTGGTACTGGATCAAGCTTAAAGGGGATCTTATTATCAGGTGGGGGTTGGTGGTACTTGGGATATAGGGAGATAGCTTACTGGCTAGGGATTGCACAGTTTCTGTAAAGAAAGTGTTAAAGGTGTTAGCAACAATTTTAGGAGGTTGTTGGAGGGTAGTTAAGGGGGTAGAGGTAGTTGATTGGCCTGGGTGGAGAAGTTTGTTTATGCCTAACCAGAATTTTTGTGGTTGATTTTGGTGCTTTTGTTGCAGACTACAGTAGTAATTCTTTTTGTCTAGCATAATAGACTTATTTGCATCATTTCTCAGCTGTTTATATATAAGGTGGTCTTTTGGGGACTTAGTGGTTCTCCAGGAGGTCCATGCTTTGTTTCTGCTAATAATTTTTTGTCTTGTATCATTGGACAGCCATGGTGCTACTTTGTTATTGGTTCTGATAGTGCATGGGGGAGCATGGTTATCCAGGATAGCAAGAAATGTAGAGTTAAAGTATGAGATTGCTTCATCTAGTGGAAGTAGCCATAGGTTGGACCAGTCACATGTGTTAAGTTCATTCTGAAATTTAGTTTGAATAAAGTTCTTACAACTTCTAATGGTTTTAAAGAAAAGATTGTTGAGGGATGTCATTTCTTTTCCTGATAATATAGGTCAGGAAGTTATCACTAACGTCCTCGGGTAGGCTGCCTGTTTTATATATCGGGGTAGGTTGTTTATTAATATCCAGTCTAGGATACTTTCTTTTTTATTAGGCTTATTGATTCTGGTTGGGGAAGATATCATCTGGGAGCAGCCATGCAAATTTATATGGATGGGGGGGAAGTCTGAAGAGCAAGTATTCCAGTCGATATTAACATCCCCGAGAATAATAGTTTCCTGGGGGCAGTTAGTGGAGAGCCATTGGAGGATACCCTCCAAGGTATTTGTGTTGTCATCTGGGGGAATGTAGATACATGCAATATTTATATATTTGCGTTTGTTGAGTTGGACCTTTGTGATGAGTATTTCTGCATTGTTAGTAAACAAGGCATTTGGAGTACTAGTTTTTGATACTTCCAGAGTGGATTTATACACAATGGCTACCCCCCTCCTTTCTTAGAGATGCAATCAAGGCTTAATATATTGTACCCTGGGGGTATAATCTCATTATCAATGGTAGTAGGCTTGAGCCAGGTCTCGGTAAGGCATAGTATATCAGGGGAGTGGACATCTAGGAGTGCATGTAAGTAGTGAATTTTCTTGTTTATACTTCTAATGTTTAGGTAACACAGTAAGAGTGAGTTGGGGGCATTGTTTGAGTTTTGTAGGCTAGTATGGGTGTTATTTGTGGGGCTGATAGTAACAGGTGGGGTTGGACCTGAGTTAATTAATCGAATTAGTCTTATTTCCCTTTTGAAGAATAGTTTTTTGTTTACAGCAGACTGGCATCTCTATGAATTTTTTGTGCAGTTCCATGGGTATGAGAGTGTGTTTTTATCAAATCTAGATTTGTGTTTTGTGTGGTTTTGAATAGTTAGTCATAGCAGTACTGGGTAATTTTTTTCTGAAATTGGGATCACTGTGTGAGATCACTTTGTAGTTCTGTGAATTATGGTCACATTGCCCTTATTTTTTTAAAACCTTTATTACATCATTACTTAAGGCACAGGCACACAACCTTTATTAGAAGAGAAAAACAAACCATGTTAACATTTTCATATTCATGGAATATCTTCTTCTTCTTTTTCGGCTGTTCCCATTAGGGGTCACCACAGCGGATCATCTGTTTCCATTTCTTCCTGTCCTCTACATCTTGTTCTGTCACACCAACCACCTGCATGTCCTCTCTCTCCACATCCATAAACCTTATCTTAGGCCTTCCTCTTTTCCTCTTACCTGGCAGCTCCATCCTTAGCATCCTTTTCCCAGTATACCAGCATCCCTCCTCAGCACATGTCTAAACCAATGCAATCTTGCCTCTCTGACTTTGTCTCCAAACCTTCCAACTGGAGCTGACCCTCTAATATTCTGATTTCTAATCCTGTCCATCCTTGTCACACCCAGTACAAATCTTAACATCTTTAACTCTGCCACTTTCAGCTCTGACTCCTGCCTTTTTGTCAATGCCACCATCTCCAACCCATACAATATAACTGGTCTCACTACCCTCTTGTAGACCTTCCCTTTCGCTCTTACGGGTACCCGTCTGTCACAAATCACTCCATACACTCTTTTCCACCCATCCCACCCTGTCTGTACTCTCTTCTTCACCTCTCTTCCACACTCACCATTACTCTGAACTGTTGACCCAAGTACTTAAACTCATCCACCTTCGTCAGCTCTACTCCCTGCATCCTTAACATTCCTCTATCCTCCCTCTCATTCACACACATATATTCTGTCTTAGTCCTGCTGACTTTCATTTCTCTCCTCTCTACAGCATATCTCCACCTCTCCAGGGTCTCTTCAACCTGTTCCGTACTCTCACTACAGATCACAATGTCATCTGCAAACATCATAGTCCATGGGGCCTCCTGTCTGATCTCGTCTGTCAACCTGTCCATCACCATTGCAAATAAGAAAGGGCTCAGAGCTGATCCTTGATGTAGTCCCACCTCCACCTTAAACACATCTGTCACTCCCACTGCAGACTTCACCACTGTCACACTACCCTCATACATATCCTGTACCACACTTACATACTTCTCTGCCACTCCTAACTTCCTCATACAATACCAAAACTCCTGTCAAGGCACCCTATCATATGCTTTCTCCAAGTCCACAAAGACACAATGCAACTCCTTCTGACCTTCTCTATATTTCTCCATCAACACTCTCAGAGCAAACATCACATCTGTAGTGCTCTTTCCCAGCATGAAACCATACTGCTGATCACTAATCATCACCTCCCTAGCTTCCACTACACTTTCCCATGACTTCAAGCTGTGACTGATCAGTTTTATCCCTCTGTAGTTACTACAGCTATGCACATCACTCATTCTTAAAAATCGTTATCAAAACACTTTTTCTCCACTCCTCAGGCATCCTCTGACTTTCCAAGATTTCATCAAACAATCTTGTTAAAAACTCCACTGCCATTTCTCCTAAGCACCTCCATGCTTCCACTGGTATGTCATCTGGACCAACAGCCTTTCCATTCTTCATCCTCTTCATAGCTGTCCTTACTTCCTCTTTGCATATCTGTTTCACTTCCTGATTCACTATCCTCACATCATCCAACCTTCTCTCTCTCTCATTCTCTTCATTCATCAGGCCCTCAAAGTACTCTTTCCATCTGCTCAACACACTCTCCTCACTTGTGAGTACGTTTCCCTCACTATCCTTTATCACCCTTACCTGCTGCACATCTTTCCCAGCTTGGTCCCTCTATCTAGCTAATCAGTACAGGTCCTTTTCTCCCTCTTTAGTGTACAACCTTTCATACAACTGTCCATATGCTTTATCCTTAGCCTTCACCATCTCTTTCTTTGCCATGCTTCTCATCTCCTTATACTCCTGTCTACTTTCTTCATCTCTCTGACAATCCCACTTCTTCTTTGCCAGCCTCTTCCTCTGTATACTCTCCTGTACTTCCTGATTCCACCACCAGATCTCATTGTCCTCCTTCCTCTGTCCAAATGTCACACCAAGCACCTTTCTAGCTGTCTCCCTTACCATCTCTAGGGTAGTTACCCAGCCATTTGGTAACTCTTCACTGTCCTCCAGTGCCTGTTTTAACTCTTCCTTGAACTCCACCTCACAAGCACCCTTTTTCAACTTCCACCATTTGATCCTTGGCACTGCTGTCACACTTGTCCTCCTCTTCTTGATCACCAATGTCATCCTACAGACCACCATTCTATGCTGCCTAACTACACTTTCCCCTGTCACCACTTTACAGTCTCCAATCTCCTTCAGACTGGCCCTCCTGCATAGGATATAATCCACCTGTGTGGATCTTCCTCCACTCTTGTATGTCACCATGTGCTCCTCCCTTTTCTTAAAATACGTATTCACCACAAACATGTCCATCCTTTTTGCAAAATCCACTACCATCTGACCTTCTGCATTCCTCTCCTTAACACCATACATGCCCATCACTTCCTCATCCCTTCTGTTCCCTTTACCAACATGCCCATTGAAGTCCGCTCCAATCACCAGTCTCTCACCCTTGGGTTCACTCACCACCACTTCATCCAACTCACTCCAATATGTTTTCTTTCTCATCCATCGCACACCCAACTTGCAGAGTGTATGCACTAACAACATTCATCATTACACCATCAATTTCCAGATTCATAAACATCACTCCATCCGACACTCTTTTCACCTCCAAAACACTCTTCGCATACTGTTCCTTCAGGATAACCCCTACCCCATTTCTCCTCCCATTCACACCATAACAGAACAATTTGAACCCACCTCCTATACACCTGGCCTTACTCCCCTTCCATCTGATCTCTTGTACACACAATATATCAACCTTCCTTCTCTCCATCATATCAGCTAGCTCTCTCCCTATATCAGTCATACTGCCAACATTCAAAATTCATACCCTCACTACTACACTCCTAATCTTTTTCCTCTCTTTCTGCTTTCAGGCATGCCTTCCCCCACTTCTTCTTCTTCTTCGACTAACAGTAGCCCGATTTCCACCAGCTCCCTATTGGCTAACAGTACTGGTGGCGGTCATTGTTAACCCTGGCCTCGACCAATCCGGTATGGAAATCTGTGTATTCATGGATTATGTTGTGTTGTTGTTGTGTCTTTCGGCTTTTCCCGGTTAGGGGTCGCCACAGCGGAACTCTGGTCCGCTAATGATCGGTAGTTGATTTTTACATGCTGAGTTACCAGCCCTGACGCAAAACCTTCAACGAAGGTACGCCCATTCATGCATGTCTCCATGCAGAAGACGCTCTAGCTGAGAATTGAACCAGACATCTTACTGTGAGTCTACTTTACATAAATGTTTGCTTTGTTTTTAACAATATGTTTCACTACAGAATTACATAAATTACTCAGTTCTTGCTTTCCCATAAATCTAACTCCTCCTTCTTCTGCTTGTATTTTTCCCACAAATTCCATTATTTCTATGTAATTTGCTCCTTCCCTTTTCTAAAGATCCAATCTCTAATTCTTTTACATCCTTTACAATATTAATAACAGTTGGATTAGACCATTGTCTAGTAATAGTTTTTTTTTTTGTCAGCCAATAGCATTAATGTCAGTAAGGCCTTATTATGTTTAGGCAATTCAGATCCATTATTGCAGCTCAAAAGAACCATTTCCTTAGTTACAGCCATTTGCTCCCCCAACATTTCTGACAGAGTTCTATGTAAGAAGTTTTTAAAATCCACCAACTTGTTAAATTCTCTAAAAACATTCACAGTGACCTCTCTTTTCCATCACACCTCCAGATTTTGCTGTTAACCTGAGGAACAACATTCTCTAAGGTATGCAAAAACTTCCAGAAAACTAAACCTTCTGCACTTTATCGTATACTTGTGAACCATACAGATATCCTCTAATTGTTCCTTCCTGTCTCTCATCCAAGTCTTTTCTAACCTAAGTAATTGATTTTTAAAGTTATTGTGCAATCTTTTATATGCCTTACTAATCATACTCTTTTTAACAGCAACTTCTGTTTTGAACTCAACTAAAAACTCTACCAGAACTGGTCTTTCACTTAGTTTCTTTGCCTGTACTCTGATATCAGTCTGTGGTATGGTAGGGAAAGTAGTCTCTAACCTGCAGTCCAAACTTCTGTTTGGCCTCATCCCACTCTGTTACCTTTGCCTATTTGTTACTAATACCAGTACCTTGGTTTCCTTTACCAATTTTCTCAATTAAATTCCAGCCCTATCTTGCTTATTTTCTAAACCCCTACATGGAGTCATGCATGATGGAAAAATATAATTCTCTGTTCCTGTGTTGGTTTAGGTTTTATTTTATTTTATTTTATTTTACATTTGTTACCAAGGTAGTCCGATTGGACACATGTCCTTTTTCAGAAGAGGCCCAGGGAGAAAAGCACCACATAGAACAAAACAGAGATGGCAAAATACAGACTAAACAGAGAAATACTAACATGGACATCAAAATTATTACAAGATAAATTTAGACAATAAGTAAGTGATCTCCAAAAATTTACAGATTAGTATAAATAGGCATTACAGTGTTATAGAGGCAGCCATTCCATTTTTCAAGTGAACATTCCATAACTACAAATCTTAGACATTCCATTTTTCAAGAGAGCATTCTATAATTACATATCTTTTCAAAATAGATTACACTGTGTTGTTGTCTTTCGGCTTTTCCCAGCTAGGGCTCGCCACAGCGGAACTCCGGTTCCCTAATGATCGGCAGTAGATTTTGACGAACTCCGAGGTACCAGCTCAATGTTCAACCTTAAACAAAGGCACGCCCATTTACACATGTCTTTCAAACGCCCAGTCAACTGCGGGGAGGACATGCAGACTCCACACAGAAGGCACTCCCTGGACTCCAGCCGAGAATCGAACGGGAGAGCCTCTTGCTGTGAGGCAGCAACACTACCGCTGTACCACCGCGTCCTTACCAAAATAGATTACATTGTGTATTAAAGAGACTTGCCACTCCACATTGATGAAAAGTTCAGAGAGATGATGGTATACAGTGAGGCAGGAGTAATAAGAATAGACAGTGGAAGTGATATGGTCAGAAGTCTATAAGTTAAGCAGAAGTAGTGGTAAGGTCAGAGATGGAGAGAGATGTTAGTTAGGGGTAGAGCAAGGACACAGCCATTTGTTTAATAGGTAAGTTTTTAGAATTGTTTTAAATTGGGCTAGGGCTGCTATGTTGGTAATGTTATCAGGAAGTTAATTTCAGATTTTACCTATATAATTTGAGAAGAGGGAGTCTCCTGCTTGGTTTTTGGTTGCATTGATTTTTATGTGATGTTTATTAGCGGAGTGTAAGATTCTGTTAGTGTATAAGGTTGAAGTAATGTTTGTAGAACCAGTATTTTCTCAAGTTCAGAGGATTTTGTGGGCCATGGTTAACTGAATGTAGTGTAGAAGTTGGGGGAGCTCTAGCCAGTTTAGTTGCTTGAGTGCAAGGCAATAATTGGTCCTGGCAGGTAGGCTTGTGGCATATCTGGCTACTTTGTTATAGCATGATTCAAGTTTTAGTACCTCAGATTTTTGTAGGTTAGTGAGTATGGGAGCTGCGTACAGCAGTGTGGAGATCAGATGGGTTTGGGCAATGGCAATCTTAGTATTTTTAGTAAAGTAGTGTTTATTTATAAGTAGTGTTCACAGTTTTTTATTAACTTTTTTCACAGTTTGGGAAATGTGAATTTCAAATTTAAGTTTGTAGTCAATTTCATCTCCTAAAGGTTTGGTGTGAGGGAATGGTGTTATGATGGTGTTATTTAGTGAGGAGATGATAAATGTATTAGTGGGTGAAGCAAATTTAGTAGGATGGAAGATCATAAGTTTGGTTTTATTAGGGTTTAATATTAGTTGGGCATCTGTGAGCCAGGGCTTGACTGCAAGAAAGGATTCTTGTGTTAGGTGCTGAAGCTCAAGAAGTGAGGGGGGGGGGCACATATCACTGTTGAGTCGTCAGCATATTGGATTAGAGAGGCTTGTGGGGTTGACACATGGAGGTTATTTGTAAATATTGAGAATAGAAGTGAGCTGAAGATAGAGCCTTGAGGGATCCCTAGTGTCACTGGTAAAAGGGGAGATATGGTTTGTTGCCAAGACACTGCTTGCTGGCACCCAGTAGGATAATCCTGGAACCAGCTAAGAGTAGAACTGCAAAATTTTAGATCTGAGAGAACGTTTAGAAGTTTAGAATGAGAAACCATATCAAAGGCTTTTGATAAGTCAAGAAAGATAGAGGATGCATAGTTATTTTTGTTCCTATGATAGTCGACAGTGTTAGTAAATGACAGTAGAGCAGTCGATGTGCTGTGGAATTGTTGGAAGCCAATCTGAGAGTTCGTTAGAAGTTTATTAATATGCTGATATTCAGTAACTTGCATATGAATGACTCTGGAATTTTAAACATTGGTGATAATATTGATAGGATGGTAGTTGCAAAAATCTTTTGAAGAACCACCTCGTAGAGTTATAATGTATGAGGTTTTGCAAATAGGAGGGACTTGTTGTTCAGGTATGGATCTATTGATTAATATTAATATACGATAGGCTATTCCATCTGCTGTTAACTTTAGATACTTAGCAGGTAGATTGTCTGCTGTTAGTGCAGTTGGTTTTAATTTTTTCAGTAGTTTTCTGATTGTGTTAGTGGCTACAGGTTGCAGAGAGAAGGTTGATTTAATGATGGGAGGGGAAGTGGAACTTTTGTTAGTTGAGGGGG
Source organism: Protopterus annectens (assembly GCF_019279795.1). Lineage (NCBI taxonomy): Eukaryota > Metazoa > Chordata > Ceratodontiformes > Protopteridae > Protopterus > Protopterus annectens. The sequence continues at coordinate 1,636,025,533 of NC_056731.1, read as the reverse complement.
TTTGTTTGCTTGACATTGTTACGATGGTTCCAGTAAAGTATTTGTTAAATTGAGTAGCAATATTATCTGAGTTATTGACAGTGGTGGGCAGGGGTGTACTGATTTTGCCTGGTAGAAATATATTGTTTATTGCTGACCAGAATTTCTGTGTATTATTATGGTGCTTAGATTTGATTTCAGTGTAGTAATTTATTTTGTCTTGTTTAATTTGCTCCTTTGCTTTATTTCTAAGTTCTTGGTAAGTTTGGAGAGTGGGCTGTGACCTTGTTTTATTCCAGGTTTCCCAGGGCTTATCTCAAGATTTAAGTAGAGATTGTGTTTCCTTTGTTAACCATGGGGCATAGTTTGATTTAACATGAATATGTCTGATGGGAGCTTGAGAGTTTAGTATGGCAAAGAAGGTGGAGTTGAAATAGTCAATAGTCTTTTGTAGGTGAAGCTGTTTCAGTGATGACCAGTTACAATATTTGAGTATATCTATAAGTTTGTTTGGGTTCAAGTGTTTTTTTATTTCTTATTTGTATCAGTGTTGTGTGTTTAGCTGGACTAGTTAATTTCCTAATTACATAGGTTGGGAAGTGACCGCTGAGACTATCTGGTAGACAGCCAGAGTAGAAATAGAGGACTGGCCTTTTTGTTAAAATCCAGTCTAGGGAATCTAGTTCTTAGAATACTTCTGCAGCTTTATGAATATAATATTCTCTATGGCTGTTGTTATTCATCTTAAGGATATGCTATCAGAATCCTTCTCTCTCCTTATTTCTTGAGCACCCCAATTTCATCATTATATCCTTCTACTTTGATTTCTAAACTTTAGCTTGTGTTATTTATGTCAGCCCTAACTGCATAGCTCTAAAGTATCCATTAAAATCAGGTAATTCTGTACCACCTGTTATATGTAGAAGATCGACTTATCCTGCTTAATTCTTACCATCTTACCCTCCCAAATAAATTATTTAAACTATTTATTAATTATTGTTCATAGCTTCTCCTTTGGTAGATAAAATGTGCCTGACTTGTGTAGAAAACTAAAAGGACTAAAATAGCATTTTCTCTGCTTGTATCTTACTATCCATATCCATAATGAAGAGCTTACAGTTTTTCAGTTTCTTTAATTATGTTTTTTATTCTCTTCCCTAGTATCCTTAGCTGCCGTAACAGAATCCATTTTAACCCATACAGCTAAATACTTCATCTTATCATGTCACCATAAGTATGGGTACTGATAAACCAATTAATGTCTGGATGCATAGTTTACTGGTATAGCCTTTGTTTTATCTTCATTAATTTTATGTTCCCAAAAGACTTGAAACTGTCTCAAAATATTCCACAACAGGTTATCTCACTGAACAAGAAGAGGAGCAACTGCAGAGTGTTAAAGGGAAAGCAAGGGAGTGCTTGGGAAATATGCATGAGTTTAGAAAGTTTGCAGTAAATCAGCTAGTTTTGATAACAACTCAAGAACACAAAAACTTTTAGCACAACAACTTAGGCAACAGAAAGTAGAAAGGATTGCCACCAAACTAGAGAGCCTATAAAAAGATAAATATTCCTCAACCCTGAAAATGTTGCATTCTCTTTTGGGTGTATGTTTGTTAATTAGGCACACATGGATCACTGCTTGATACATTACATGATTTCTGTTTTAAATTGTATACTTTATACAGCACCTTATAGAAGCCATCACATTTTTAGCATCACTATTGGGTATTTCCTTCTTACTGAGTAACTCTGGCCTGCCTCAGCCTACCACTACACTACCAGACTACTTCCATTATTGTTTATTTAGTTAAACCTCTGCCATAGCTATCAAGACCTGCCCTTCTGTTGGGGACACCTCCAATGGAATATAACATTATGATTGCTGAAGAAATGACTGGTCCTTACATGTTCAATTATAACTCAGGATGTGTCCCAGCATTTGCAATGGTAGATGCATAATGGGGCAAAACAAATATGGCTGAAATTTGTTCACAGGGATGAAACACACAGTATACCAGTCTATCTATCTATCTATCTATCTATCTATCTATCTACACACACACACACACACACACACACACACACACACACACACACACACACACACACACACACACACACACACACACACACATGCACACACACACTGTAGTAAAGGATATGAGGGTTCTGCCCCCAGATGAGGGTGATATGGGGCCTTGCCATCACCAAAAAACATTTGTGTCTGATTTCTTGCACTCAAATATGCTTCACATTTGAGTGTTTCTGAGGTGATTTATTTTATACATTTGTTACACAACTAAGTCTAATAGATACACATGTCAGAGGCAAATGCCTAGCTTATCATACAACAGGCAAATGGAGTCAAACCTTGTACCCTTGACTACAGGAAGTGTCAATTAATGGCTCAGAGCCTTGGTCATCTGTATTTATCTAAAAGTATTAGAATTTCATTAGAAAGCCAAGAGTTGAAACTCTCTTGTTCCTTGTATAATTGTCCACTTTTGTGTGGCAATGAAGGCCAAAGACATTCTGCCTCAGTACACAAAGTCCATTTTGTGAATAATGTCACACATTGCCAAAAAGTAAGCATAACTTAAGATGGAAGAATTAAGTTGTTATGTTTCACATTACCCTTGTATATCATCTGCTTTTGCATGTCTCATATCTCACAACTCATTAACGGAATAATAGTATATTTAAAAACAAGAACTTGCATGCAACAATAGTCCATGGGTCTATTGTGTATATTTGACCTGTTTGGAACAAGCCACAGTAAGACCTTTTGCTTTATAACAGACAACATTTATGAGAAATAATTGCATGTAGCAATAGAGACTTTTTTTTTTGGTAAAATAAATAAATGTTCCATTTAAGAAGATTATATTTAGTAATCCCAATCACCCATTTCATTCTGTCTTATTCCGCTTCTAGATACTCTTCCACAGTATACCTGAAGGTGGGCAGGCAGCTAACTTACACATAATGTACAAAACTACAACATTTCTTCTTTGTTCAATTATCTTTTATCTCTCCTGTTTATTCTCCATCTACCTGTGGCTCTAGATTGGGAGGATTTTTGGGGGATTATAACATTAGACCAGCAGTAGTATGGTGTTATACTTTATATAAAATCACTGAACCTACTATTTCACAGCAGGAAACATTGGAAAAATAATACAAACTGAAAATGAAAAAGGTCAACATTTCAATGTTTCTGCTGGGGGTGTGGGTGGGACAATCCCACACATTCCCACACATCACACTGGTTTGGGGAGCTGTGCCTACCATACACCTGCATCTCTAAATATACTTACTGTGAGATTGCTTAATCTTAGGTTGTGTAAAACTTCCTTACTCCCAAAGTTCCAATCTATTAAATTAGTGGTACCGGTATGTATTACTAATTAGTATTGACTATTCCTATTCTGAATAAAGTCACATCAGTAAAAATCCATGTGCCCCTGGGTATATGAAATAGTTGCACATCTTTCAGCACATAAATTGGAGCATATGTTTAGGCTTAAAGGAGGATTGTTATAGTAGTTACAGAGTTGGGGTAGAAAGGGGTAATGCTCTCTGACTTAGATGTCTCTGATGCATGTAAAATGTATGTTTATATTTATATGTATATATTTAGTAACTTATAATATGTGCTGAGTGGGAATGTCTAAATGCTGTAGTAAAGTCAATATTTAAGTCAGTTCACTTGCAGAAATAAATATATGTACTGTATATATATATATATATATATATATATATATATATATATATACATGTGAAGTGACTACTCTTTCAACATCAAGTCACTCCAAAGTTATGACAAAAATGAATACATTTGACAGAACATCACAAATAGCAGGAGCATAGTTAAAAATAATGGAATTGTTCATAAAGAAGAACCCCCCAATTACATAACTGAGAAAGGTGCAATTCTGTATTTATTGTTGCTAGGTTTCATTACATTGCCAGGGTTACTGTGTCTGTATATAGATTTTCTGAAAAAAAAGTGAAATCCTATTGTCAGAGCTGCATCTTAGGGTAAAGGGAAGCATATTCTAATGTTTACCATCAAAAACAAGGCAATATGTATTTTCCGATCTAGCTTTCATTTTAGATGTTTGCACTAAATCTACAGAAGGTCTGAGCTTCTTTGAATGCTATACACAAGAGTAGTGGCTAATGAGGGATACTTAGGGGACTACAGATGCTTATGTGTATTTTAATTGCTGGTGGAAATCCTGCTATTTATGCAAAGGACAGTGCATTGATGTGCTCTATGATGTTGTCCTGCATCAAACCTTACTGTTCTGTTGTTGGCCTTCTCTGGCTTGTAAATAGTGGAAACTATAAGTTAATTAAAAATGTCTTAATGCAGAGGAGAGGGAGGTAAGAGCTTGTATGAAGTACATAACCTATTGTTATGTGAGATTCTTAATTTTTCTTAGAAGTTTTATCTTATTGCCTAGTAATCTGTGTGATAGTCTGTTTAGAACCTACCTATTTTTTCTTACTATTTTTCCCCTTATTGCCTGCTAACCATCAGCTCCCTGATTTAAAAAACATTGCCAATTAATTTCCTTACACCTGTTGCTTGTATGCCTCATCACACCATGGTGGCATTGCCTTTCTTTACCCTAGAATTGTGCTGCAGCATCACACTTTTGTGTAACTTGCTTCTGAACAAAAAACACCTGGATGAGGTTTAGCAGGTAGCTGCAGTGATTTGATGATTTTTCCACTGGCTTTTGGACAGCTTACTGCTCATGTGCTCCCACAATGTCCCTCCTATGGTGCATGTATGCCTCAGTGAGCTTGTACTAATGTGGCTACTTTGCATACACAGTTTTGGCAGCTGCAGATGTCTCATTACAGTTATTGTGAGCTGGTTCTCTTGCATTCGCTAGGAGCCATTCATGCAGCACAGCAAGATGCCCCCCCCCCCGAAAGGGCAAACCAGCATCAACTATGCATCCCAACCCTTTAATCAAAGCTAGGTCATGTGCTTTGCTTTCAGGGTCTTTCTGTTTATCTTTTGTTAGACAAAACTGCTTTATTAATGCTGCATTGCCAATAGGTGAGCTGTTGAGGGATGTGATTGTATGATCCTTTTATAAACTTGACATGTTACAACTACCTTTTGATGTGATTTTGGTGCCAGTCTTGTCTACTGCTTTGTTATCTGTAGAAAGCTTTGATTAGTTTTTTTTGTTGAGTTAAGCTGCAATCCCACAAAAATGAGTCATCGCTGTAATGAAGGAACATTAGACTGGAATTTAGTATTGATAATGAGAACTAACTTATCTGTAAGAAGATTTGTGGGGCCATCAATGTATTGGATGAGTTTTGTATTTCCACAGGAAAAGAGACTGTGTCCTGTATGAATACTGTAAAAAAGAAGTGGAGCCACTGTTGAGACCTGCTGGACTCCAATAGCCACAGAAAAAGAGTAAGCATGTGCATTGTTCCATCTGATACCTGTACTCAAGATAATAAGCGCACCACAAAGTGGCAGTAAGAGAGAGACCACAAATTGCCCAAAATCTTGACAAATGCAATTTTGATGAACATCATCTGTATAAAGGTCTGAAAAATCAGTTTTGAGATGTGTCCATGGTCCCAGCAATATTGATATATTCTACAACATCAAGGAGTGCAGTATAAGTATTGATTTCAGTATCAGTATCAGACAGCACTGTGGTTAGCTCTGATGATGGGAATTGTAGACAAGACTGAATTTTACTAAGTTTTGCAGAAGCCATGGTGAATTTATTTTTGAGGATTTTTCATAATGGAGAAAAGAGTGATTATTATTTATTATACCATGACCCCCCCCCCCAAAACGTGCACGCTGATTGGCCAGCGTGCCCGTTGTAAATCGAGTTATACTAATGGAAAAAGGTCCGGTCGCCCGGACTTTTTTCCATTAGTATAACTCGTTTTTTTAAAACACTGTCTCGCTATGTTAAATGGGTTTAACATAGCGAGACAGCTTTAAAATAAGCAACGGAGATCTCTGTTGCTTATTTTAAAGCTGTCTCGCTATGTTAAACCCATTTAACATAGCGAGACAGTGTTTTAAAAAAAAGCAATGGAGAAAGCAAGATCTCCGTTGATTTTTTTTAGAGTCTCGCTATGTTAAATGAGTTTAACATAGCGAGACAGTTTTAAAATAAGCAACGGAGATATCCGTTGCTTATTTTAAAACTGTCTCACTATGTTAAACTCATTTAACATAGCGAACACTAAAAAAGCAACGGAGATCTTGCTTTCTCCGTTGCTTTTGCCAACTCTGATGTACCGCGCAGGCGCCAAGAGTACATCAGAACTGCCGCGGATGCCAGACATCTGCGGAAGGGCAGTAAACAGGCATTATACTATGCCATTATTTAAGAAAAGTAATAGTTTCTTTTCTTAAATAATGTCATGGTATAATAGCAATAACCCACTTCTGGGTGTGGGTAATGCTAAATTTACCCACGGTTGGCTTTGTTTGGTCCCTCGGGCTTCACCCTCGGGACCAAACCACGCCAACCGTGGGTAAATTTAGCATTACCCACACCCAGGCGTGGGTTATTGCTATAATTATGCAGGGAAATAATGAATGCATTTACCCAGTCACTGTCAACTAGGCTTTTCTTGATAGACTTGTAAATTACTATCGTGACTGGGTACACAATAGTACTTGCAGATTTTTTTTAAACAGTGGTAAATTATTAATTAATGTTGACCCTGGCTTCATCTTATGGAGGAATTTGCACACTACACTAGATAAGACTGTTAGAAGGGCAAAGGAAAGAAGGATGATTACATTATAGGCAGCAACATATTCAGTCTTCAGACCATCATTCTTGAAGGTTCTTGCAAATGTTATGAAAATACACAGCAGATCATGATGGAAACTTGGTATCATTTAGAAGAGGGAATATGGAATGAGTGGAGTTATAATAAGATTAAGCAGCTTCTAACTGCTATCACAGAATGTCTTAGGATTATTGCGATGTGTACACTGCTGCTCTAGATAAAAGTTCTTTTTACTGGTCAATTTAATTTTGTTTTTTGCTAGGCTGTGAGATTCACTCAATTTAAGCAGGTTGGTTTTAAGTTTGGACTGAAGGTAAACAGGCCTTTGAGAGTCCCTGGTCAATGTGTAGTGTAATACCCCTTCTACCAGATTCACAGTAGCAAACCCTGCCCACAGCCTAGCTAACCATGCCTACATGTGAGTTGTCACCGTCAATGAAACATGTTCACAATGCCTGGCACTAAAATAATTAAGAGAAACTAGAACAGAACAGCATGAATACTAACATTAATATTAATTGAAATAAATAGAGATGGAGTGCCACCAATTAAAAATCTAAGGGAAGGTAGCTGCATCAGTTGTACAGTACTTCACTTACAGGTCATCTACCCCAAAACTCAAATGTTATTACTTTATTTTAAAAAAACAACAATAACAAAAAAAGCAACCATTAGCTCTTAGCTCAGACAGACTATCCTGATCAGCAAATGGAAAACAAACACGCAAACAATTCACTTGATCTGTACCTTAAATGTAGTTGACTACATTGGTCAGAGAAAGAATTATGAATATATGTACTGCTTAGACAGAGAAATGCAGTATAACGAACAAACATATGGTACTCATAGACAGTCTCTCGGTCAACAATGCCATGCCCATATTGCATGTCAATCAATGTGGGACTGCCCAAACCTGTGAGATCTTTTTTTTGGGCAGGGGTTAATATAATACTACACAATAACCAGGTCCCAATGGGACAACATGACATTTATTTTGGAGTGATCTGTGGTTGTTTTTTGAGCCCAGTGTGCCTTGTTCATATGGTGGTCATACTGTTTAAGACATTCAGGAAGGTTGTGCTGAAGTGTTGTTATTATATTATCTATTGTCAGCTGGTGTAATAGGATCCAGTTGCCAGATCTTACAATTTGAATAAAATTACTAGCATCAAACTTTCTCATAAATAAGGCTGTTAAGGTTTTATGTGTGCTTTATAGATTCTGATGTGTCTCAGTAAGCAACAATTGGCAAGTGGTCACTGAGATAATCAGCCATGATGATTACCTGTATAATGATTTTATGTAGAGTTGCATGGACTCTTTTAACAATATTATTAAAAATGCAATTTTTGTCTACTGTAGTTATTAGGTTTATTATCTGTGAAACACCATAACGCTGAGTGTAAAAATGGCTAGATTCATACAAAGAGTCTCTGTAATTTAACTCAGTTTAACTAATGATATGTACACAGTTTTTGGATGCAAACAGTTGTGAGGGCTACATGGTTTAATTAACTTCCTCACAGAGTTAAATTAATAAAATATTTTAAAATGGATACTGCATACTGAGTTCTACAGATCTTCATAATTTTGAAAAGGGAAAGAGGGGTTTCTTTTGAAATTGTGAGAACTCATTGGCAGTCCTTGGAAATGTGACATTATATGTGTGAAATTTAATTTTGTATAGTCAGCCAGTGGTTGCAGAGCCTTAGAATATTTCTCTTACTTTGAGGTAGAGCAGTCTTGGAGCTGGTATATATACTGTAATTAGCATGAGGGTGGGCATACCTCTCAATCTCTTAGAGCAAGAAATCTGGACAAAGCCATAAATAATGGGGGGACAAAGGCCCAAAAATAGGGACACTTTTTAAATATTGCTCTTACAAACTTCAAAAGTTAATAGAATAACAGCTTTTGCATTAGCATGAATTTTCAGAAGGCTATAAAGTCTGAAATTCAAATGTCGGTCATTATCTTCTGACTTCAACCCTCAATAATTTGCCAGTGATTTGCCAGAAACTTACAATTTTATGAGAAAAAGACCAAAAATATGAGGCAAAAATTTGGACATTCTGCAAAAATCGGAACAGATGAGCGGTATGAGGGTGGGACATGCTCTTCCCATATTTTCAGGTGAAGAAGATGTAGCCCCCCATTGGGATTTGCAATTATTCTTGGTTATTTGTAATGTATGTTTCATAATTGCAATATTTACATGTATAAGCCTTGCACTTTAAACAGATAGCCAGCAAACAAGCAACAGTTAGGAGGGTCGAGGAAATGCTTGCAAAAAAAATATAGAAATCATAGAAATTCTACTTAACATTCATACTGCAGCAGGCTGTCAACATTTTATTACATAAGCCTTTAAGTGACCAGAATTGTCTGTGATGACTATACACAGCCAGTCATATTAAGTATTAAGGTTGTATGTAGTCATATCTCTCAACCATACTGAATGACTTGTTTTTTACTGGTTTTGAGGGCAAAATAATGGGGTACCACAAATTTCCGAGTGGCCCCTTCAATTCCCTATTTTTTTTTAAAGTTATGGCTGATGTCATCACACATTGCCAGCATATCCCACAGCATCATCAATGTGCAGGGGCGTGTGTGATGACGCAGCTTCATGAGGTAGAGCCTGACTGCCTGTCTGGCTCAGAGACTGCGTCGGGAGTTTCAAACCGTGGGTAGATGGTGCAGTGGCAATTGGCAACATTTTAAAACACAAATGACCTGAATGGCTCAAAATTACTGTGTAACACTGCGTTGTCCACCAGAAAAGTTTATATCTGCAGACTGCATTCAAGGGTGTAACCAGTCAATGCTGTCAGACTCGACTGAGTATTTTTCCAAACAGCAGCAGCTGACACAGACAGAAAGCTGTACAGTACTGTCTAAGCTAATGAACGACTACACTACTGACTGGCACATCGGCACACTCCTTTGAAATAAAAATCACTCTGTATGCAGTTTTGCAAGATACCTGGAAAGAATAGAGTCATTGCACATATAAAGTCATCATAATGTTGCAGACAGATTTGATTAGAAGAGGGCATTTGGGAAACAACAGTAGTGCGATTATGAAGTCTACTTCACATTGTTTAACTGGGATTCAGGAAAGGCTCGGAAAATAGAATTGTCTCTACAGCACCAGAGAACTGTTCCCATTTGGTTGTTTCCATTTCCTAAACATAGTCATGTTTATTCAGTTTATCTGTAAGTATGACACATTTTTTAAATTAGTCTGTATAATGTCTTTTCACATCTTAGTGTGTGTTAGTTGAAGTGATATGATATCCGGTTTATCTATGTACTACAAAACTCAATATTATATTGAGTTTTGTAGTACATAGAGACCAGATATCATATCACTTTAACTAACACACACTAAGAAATATTTTTGGCATTTTGTTTTGTCTTCGTTCGGTCTGGGCTGAATCTTCTGTCGTAAGGGAAAAGTAACAGATGGTCATGCTTTGGTGCTGCTGTAAATGGGAGGGAAATGCACTTTTAAACTGAAATTAAATAAACATGCTTTAATATTATAACCCAGAACCAATTTTAGTTGATCATTGCTGATTTTGTAATTTGTAACTTTTGTGCAAATGTTATTTCTAAGCACAACGCATTGGATCTCTGCTTTATTACAGTCAAGCAAAGAATAGTTTCTTGTTGCAAAATTCAGTATAACAGTCCTGGATGAACCATTTTTCTCATAAAAAAGGACACTGACTGGTCCTATCTTAGAACGAAAACAGTTTAAGCACAGACCTTCCACCGTTTTATAAACTAGCAAATATGGACTCACTGCATTTCAGCCCCATTAATAATTACTTGTACTTAATTACAAGGAAGACAGAAATACTTTGTACTGCAGCTGTAACCCTCAGAGACTAATGCCTCCCAAAATGATCAGTGAAATTCCTTACCCAAATTTGATAAGGCAACTAGCCAAGATCTTTGTGCTTGGGGAGAGGGGAAGGCTGTCAAATGGCCAAACACTTTGCATCTAACAAAGTGACATCCTGAGCCAAATTGGGTCAAGGACGGGCTCATTATTGCCCAAATATAGATGGTGGTGCAGCTGCGTGTGCAGCTTGTTCTGTATAAAAGAGGCCTCTATCAACCCATCCTTTTACCCATCAGTGAGTTAATCTACAGTTAAGTTGCTTAACTGGTAAAGGAGGTGTATATGAGGAGCATGGGTGCACAGAGGTGAACCTAGTGATGCGTTTGTGTAGGTACCATCCTGCAGCTACATCATCTGTAAAGGGAAACAGCAATAAACAAATCCTAATTTCATAGTGGCATCTCACTGGAGATATGGAATGTGTGTGGTGTCATACTTTTTGTGATTTTTTTTTTCTTTTTAAGAGGAGTCTTGCAGGAAAATTCATGCTATATCGCATTGCTAGAAGTAACACATGACAACGCATCAAGATCAGAGGTTAAGTTATGCTCGGCTGGAATGTATGACGATCCATTATATGCCTTGTTGAAGTAAAATGCAAGTACTTTTTTTAAGTAAGGCACAGATGTTTATAAAGAAACCATTTTGCATGTGCTTTCATAATTTTTGCCAGAAATTAATCCATTTTTTTGCCTTTCCAAGGAATGGTTATTCCATATTCATACATGAGTCCAACTAATAATTGGTTTGTGAAAGATTTTGAAGAAATCTTTAGAATAGTTAGAAAAAAAGAAAAAAAAGAAAAGACTACACAAAACGTATGGATTTTTCAACGTCTTCATTATGGCTTCTTCTAAGTTAAGTATAAACTTCATACTGGTTTCCTTATCAGTCTCTTACATATATTGCATATTGCAGTACTTGGAAGGATGGCGGTTATAGTGTTACATCTGCCCTGAGGGAGAGATTTTAAATATTACTTCTAAAAACACTGATAGTTGCTAGAATAATACGTTTTGCATTATTATGCACTTTTGAGAGATTTGAAGTCTGAAATTCAAATGTCTGCTATTATTTATTATTTAGTGACGTCAGTCTTCATGTTTGGTATCCCACAATTCCATTGGCGTGGGTGGGGTTACACCATTTTATGTTAATCAGCATTCTGATTTTTGGCCAGTTGTACCTACTTTTCATGGGCCTTTGTCCAGATTTTTGATGTTTCCACGTTGAGAGGTGTGTATGTACTTATCAAGTCTTTGTTAAAATCTTTTTTAAAATTTGTTCTTGGTATGGTTACAGCTTAGACTGTACTTGTCCACTTCCTAAATGACAGATTGTTTGATGTATAAAAACACTGAATCAATTAAGCAGCCAGTAAAACTGACTGCTCAGTATGGCATTTTTATTTGTATGTGACTTTGGTAGTCATATAAATTTTAAAATACATGAGTTTGCTATTCTGAACAGGATAGCAAACTACATCTAATAATAAGCATATTTGTTGAATTTGTGGCGCAGACAGTGAAGTCATACAGGAAATTTACAAGTTAGCTGCTAGCTACTATGATTTGTAGTAACTCAGGATGCACTCCGTATGAACATACCATTCAATGACTGTACTATACATGCTTGAGGTGAAATTGCTTGAACATTAGTATCCCACACAAAAAAAAAAAAAAAAAAGATGAACGGGCTAATGCTGAATGCTTTTTCTCAAAGCAAGTCATTGCTGGTGCAATTTCTAATTGTGCAGTAGCAATGATTCACTTTAGGGAGATTTCTCCCTTCTTCGAGTTGGTGTGACCGTGGAATTGATATAAATATAAGTTTGGGGAGGGCTGCCCCCACATACATTTGGGGTGCAGGGAAACAAGTAAAAATCAGTTTCTTTTCCCTTTTGGATTTCAGGCATTTTGTCATAGGTTTGGAACATTGACTTTCAGGAAGTCACAGTTTCATAATACAACCCTTTCACCTGTCTCTGATTTTGAAGAGCATCCCTCATTTTTGCTTCAGATTTCTGCCCTTCCGCTTCTAAAATTTTTGATTTTCTCATAAATTGACAATTACGGTAAGTCAGTGATACTAGTTATTACAGTTTCATTATTTATAAAAATGCATATTGAAGCAAAACCCTATTATTCAGTAAACTTTTTTTAAGTGTGATTCAGTAATATTTAAAAAAAATCCCTGATATGGAGCCTCTGTGCTGTCATCATTTTTGGCTTTGTCTAGAATCTGTGAGCAATGAAATTTGAGAAGGTATGAAGAGGAACAATGCAATGTTTAGCCTTAAAACTAATACAATATTAAGATATGTCTGATAATATTCTGTTTTATGCAGTTACAAAGCTCATGTTATGCCCAGGAGCTTTTAAAATACTATGGCTAGTAGTGACACTTTATTTTTGCATTTGTTAGAGTTATTTTTTTTTTACTTTTTAAGACACTTTGTGTGTTTTATATCATGTGCAATCTGCTCTAGCTGCCAGTCTTTTTATATAGGTATGTCTACAAAAAAATTAAAAGTGAGAATAAGGGAATATCTGTATAGTACTAAACACTGCGAAATTAACAATGCTCTTTAAAAACATTCGACTGTATAAACACTTTAATTTTTTTGTGTTAGACTCAATCCCAGGGATGTAAGGGGTGGTGATTATAAAAAATTGCTCAAGGAGAGAAACCTTTTGGCAGCTTGGGTTACAAGCAGATAAGCATCTAGGAATCAATGATAGCATTTGTATTAAATGCATTTTATAAGTATATGTGTTATATTGTGTAATGTTGCATTAAGTTGCTTTTGCTGAAGTTTTTAGATGTTAATTGTTTGATTTTTTTCAATTAATTGTTTAATTGAATGTGTCATTTTATTCTGATGAAGTCTTTGGATGAAAGCACTAAATAAATATTTCCCTGACTGGAGTGCCTTCTGTGGATCATATTTTGTGGACAAATGAATGCTTACTGGGAGTTTCTTAATATGAATAGTAGGGTCTATATTATATTATCGTATGCTTAGAAAAGCGAATGATAAATAATTGACCCAATGTAAGCGAAAGCTTACAACATCAAAACCTCAAAACAGTGATTTTTTTTCCACGGGAAAAAAATCGCTGTTCCGAAATAAAAAAAAATACTGTGCCCCCCACACCCCCCTACTTAACTATACCAACTCCGAGATTGCACTACAGTGCCGAAAATGGCAAAGTAACAAAAGTGGCCAAGCAAATTCTTTCCCAGGAAAAGAATTTGATGAAAAGCCGCTTCGTTATTTTGCCTTTTCGCTCTTCTCAGTTCGATCAAGACACATTCGGCAAACTGCGTCTGCGATCTGGTAATAGGAACCCGAATAGTACCAATACAAAATAGCATGCCAGCTAGCTGTGCTTTATTTTATTTTTACCTTTTTTTGTAGGGATACAATTCTGAGCATGTAGTATAGTGTTTGAATGAAATTGTCATGTAATGTTCACTTCAGTGGTCATAGCCTAATCTGATACAGAATTTGGATACACAGTACAAAACATGAAGGCGACAAATGTAAATTTAAACTGATATTTTGCAGGATAGATTTCTACAGGATTTTATTTGTTTATGTAGAAAGCTATTTTTTTCTGTAGATATTTAGTATCTGCAGTGGTGATTCTTTAGCCGCTTATATTAATGAAACTGAAACATTTTGATTATTTAGTATTGAAAACTTGGTTATGACCCCTGGAGTTGTAGCAGTGATATTTTGTACATGGATACTGTCGTAAGTTATAGAAAGTAGATAGCAAAGCTATGAAACAGGGTAGTGTTAGTAGATATTGATAGATGCACTTTGCTACCTAACACGTACAGTTATTTGATGTAATGTACACTCTCAGTTTAACTCATAGATAGTACACATTTATGCCATTAGACAGATTGCAGTATACAGTTCACAGAGTAACTAATCCAAATACTTAACATTTTGGTTTCATGCTATTCGTGGTTACTTAAGGCACTTAGAGTAATACAACAATGCAGTGTGCTTTCTTGCTTTGGCTTTTTGCAGATTTTGTCACTATCCTACTATACAGGTCACGTGAAAGACACTTGTACAATGGCTAGTTTATTTATACCTAATTTGTGTATGGGGGTGTAGTTTTTTTTTTTTTTTACTATATCTAATACAAACTAGGTAGGTTACTAGTTTGAACTTGATGTTTCTTTGGCACTTAACACAATGAAATAAGTGCTCAGAAAGTTTTTCAAAGTCCCTACTAGAGAGCACATGTGGTGACAAGGAAGTTGGCCAGTGGTATATATGCTGCATGACATGAGAGACAGGAAAGATAGTATTGGAAATGTCCTGGTACCTAGAACTTTCCAGTAAAGATGCTGACCATCTCTCTTATGCAGAGGTCTTGGATGGGTCACAGGTGACATTCTCAGCACTGCTGTAGTGACCTTCTGGGCAGTATCCTTCCTGGTCACAGTCAGTGGCTTTTTAGGTACTGTCTTCTTTCTTGTACCCACCACAGCTACCTCACTGAGATTTTAAGGAGGGGTCATGCATGACCTTCTTATCACAGCTGTAGTGACCTTCTGAGTACTGTCTTTACCTGTCCCAGTCACTGACCTTTTAGGTTCTGTGTCTTTCCCTACTCCCAGGAACCTTTGTAGCACACCTTCAACTTCAACTGTAACTTCAAATTTATTTATGTTCCTAGCCACTTTTCTCATATATATGCATCTAAAATAACAAATAATAATACAGTGAAAATGACATTAATATAAATTGTTAAAAACAAGTCACAAAGCCAGACAGAATGCAGTGAGGTTATCAGCAAAAGACTGGTCCCCATAAGCCAGCTCAAATAGTTATATGTTTAGAAACTACTTGAAACATCTGAGCACTAGGACACTATCAGCCATCTTGGTAGTAGGTTGGTTTCAAGTGCAGCCCCTGACAAGCAAAGGAATAATCCCCAGAAGTTTCTAACAATACATTCAAAGCTAGTAAGTGCCACACACTGGTTGAACATGAGCCTGAGGTGGCTAGTACTGGGACAGAATTACTCAAAATAGTGGAACACAAGTCATGTAGGCCTAGGTTGTCCAGGAACTGAACTTTATAAATGATAACGAGATTTAGCTGTCAAACAGTAGTGACTGTGTAGAACCATTGTAATATGTTGGTATCAAGATACCAGAGTTCAGCGCCAGTTACAAGCAATCAAATCCTAAGTCC
The DNA here is from genome assembly GCF_019279795.1 of Protopterus annectens. Classification (NCBI taxonomy): domain Eukaryota; kingdom Metazoa; phylum Chordata; order Ceratodontiformes; family Protopteridae; genus Protopterus; species Protopterus annectens. Next base: position 1,636,009,610 of record NC_056731.1, on the reverse strand, counting down.
AGCTGCTCTGCATACAGGATACTGCAGTAGTCCACATGAGAGGAAACCAGGGCATGCAGTACCATAGTGAGGTCTGCAGGTGTATAAGATACTTGGCAAGGACATTGTTTCTAAGATGGAAACAGAAAGATTTGTTGACATTTGACACTTGGTCCTTGAGTGTCAACTTGCCATCAACATTTGCTCCACAATTCAACATGATTTTCATTTCTTACCACCACAAGTGATACTAGGGGGCAAAACTGGTGTGTACAAATCTTATAAAGTGGTATGAGTAGCCATGACAACAGTCTTGCAGGAGTTGAGTTTCATTTGATTATAGATCTAGTTGTGGATGCATTCCATGTCTGGTATTAATTTGTTTATGGCAGCCAGAAACTTCAGTGGAAAGGAAGGGTACATTGGCAGGCCATCTTTCAATGTCTTCAGCAGAGCTATGGGATGGGTCACAAGTGACTCTCTTAAGTGACTCTCTTAGCATGATTGTAGTGCTCTCCTAGCTTAAGTCTGTTCCTGTTTCAGACAGTGAGTGACCCTCAGAGTTCTGTATACTTCTCTGTTCCCAGCAGAGATATACTACAGTGGTCTTAGGGATGGGCCATTGATGACCTTCATGGTTACTGCTGTAATGACCTTATAGAAATGTCCCCCACTGTCTCAAGCAGATATTTTTTTGGATACTGTGCCTTTCCATGTTCTCAGCAGAGCTAGCCTCAGATTTAGCTCCTACATAGGGTTCTCAGAAATGACTACAGGTGACCTTCTTAGCACAGCTGCAATGACCTTTTGGACAGTTTTCTTTTCTGTTCCAGTCAGTAAGCTTCTGAGTGTTCTGTCTTTCCCTATTTCCAGCAGAGTTATCCTACAAAAGATTCAGGGATGGGTATTGGGTATCCTTTTCACCGTAACTGTAGTGACCTTCTGAAGGCCTTCCCTGTCCTTGTCAGTAACCTTCTAGGTACTACTTCCTCCACTATTTCCAGCAGACATATTCTTTTGTCTGTCTACAAACAGTAGCATACCTTTGTTACACAGGACACTCAAGGCAGTATATAGACTTTTAATGTGAAACATTGGCTATGGATATTTAAATCACAGTTGTCGTAATTTAGATAAGACAAATCAAATGTGTATGGTTCTAAGTGACTTCACTAATATAATTTGGAAGCCAGACAAAGAAAACACCTGTATGTTTTAATCTGTGAAAACACTTGGTAATTTCCATTTGCCATGTCTGCAGTGGACTGAGTGTAGATAATGTCTACAAAATTCAGACTTAATGATTTTAACTATGGTGAATTCAAAATTGGAAAATACTGTAAATGGTAAACTGGTGTGTGTAGTATGGCAAATTATCTTGACAGCACTGAAATACTCTTTTTTTTTTTAACACAACTGATTCTGCATTTTTGACTTTCTTTCATTTAGCTGCCCATCACAATCACATATATAGTTCCTGCATCTGAATGCAAGGTAATCACCCTGTATTGTCCATGTAACACTGAAGATATAAAAAATATGTTTTTTTCATCTTTGTGAATTTCTTAGTGCAGACAGCAAGCCAGTGAATTGGGTAATAAATGACACACAACTTAATTTGTAATATAACGTAAGCATACTATTTTGTTACAGGATACTGTCAACTATCTCGCTCATAATGGCACAGACGTAAGTGAGGAGGAACCTCTTCTAAAAGAAAACCCATGTCGCTTTGTTATTTTTCCCATTGAATACCCAGCTATATGGAGGATGTACAAGCAAGCACAAGCTTCCTTCTGGACAGTAGAAGAGGTAAGCATAGCTGATAACTTATTTAAATGTGTTTATTTATTTATTGACAATATATAATGATGATGTATAGTACAGTTTTAAATGTTTTTTTAGTTCTCATCCTGTTTTACATTATCAGCATTATGTTGGGTTTACTGGAAATATGGAAGATGGTACACAGCTGTTGTAAAGAAATGTGTAATAGTTTTACAGCACTGTGTTTATATACTTTTTTGCACTTCTTTTTGGCTCCGCACAGCTGGTCACCAACTACTCCTATTTACAGTTTTCATTCAACAGACATGCCTTAGCCTTCAATGGACTAAACCTGACCCATGTCCAGGAGAGTGAGGAGAATAAGGAACCTGGGGCACTGTTACATTGCTGCTGGAGATTGTTTTTCTCCAAATTCCCCACTCACCCTGTGCACATCCACTAAAACCCTGAGGATGTCTCACACACAGTGGGCAATGGTGCTGACTTATCTCAACAGGATGTTTCACTCATCAACAGGTAGTACTGTGAAGTTAAATTACTTATCTCCATCAGGGTGGTCAGACCAATCAAGAGTGCCCTGAGCATGTGCATCCCCCCCCCCCCCCTCAGGATGAGCATACCCTTCCTCCCTGCCTGCACCATCAAGCATCTAAATTGATATTTGAACTTATATCTTAAAAAATCTTTGAAGTGTTTATCTTACATTTTTCATCAGTTCCCAACCCACTAACCACTCAGATCTCATTCCTGGCTGAGTCCCTCATAGGTCCAGTCATTCCTTAAGGTAAAAATCCTTCATCATTTTAATTCCAATGGGATGACAGTCAAGCAAGCTGGTAGAGTGGTGTCATCTGTGTGCCTATGACTGGAGTTTTAATCTTTACGTCTTGCATTCTCTGCACATGCCCAAGTGTCTAAGGGTTGGAATGTGATGGGTCTTTGTAAAATATGACCATGTTTATGTATGTGACATATTTAATTATCTTTGCCTCCTTGAGAAAGAACCTCCCATGGGATCCCAGGTCTCCACCAGGGATTCTGATAGAGAAAGTGTGCCTGAGCACAGGCTCACCACCCCTTCTCTCAGAGACTTGAGTTGAGCAGGCAATACCTCATCCTTCCTCCCTCTCCCTCTTGTAAGGTCTGCTCAGGCTGCTAATCTCACTTGGGTAACTGGGATCTTAGTCATTTATTTCTGCATAGCTTTGTGCAGACTATGTAGTTAAAAGTGTAATGTGTGTGTGTGTATATGTATATATATATATATATATATATATATATATATATATATATATATATGTATATATATATATATATATATATATATATATATGTATATATATATATATATATATAGGCGTCACTGGGGTGATCGAATTGTGCTATCAGTGCACAGAAAAAAAAAATTGGCACATCTGATCGAACATGAATGTGCAGACTTGTCTGTGCAAGGGTGGGGATTGGGGAGTATGCCTTTTCCTCACTGAAATGTCTTGGAGTTGGTATATAAAATTAACAGGGGGTATGGGGATTGCAGGGGGACTTGCCCTCCTGCAGAAACTCTGATTTTGCATTTTTTTTAATTTTTCTGATGATATGAAGATAGAGGAGTTTTTCTCGCTGTTTCGAAGTTCGCTGTTTTCTGTGTACTGTGTAGCAACATACACCCATATATAGTGTACAGAATCAGTTTATTTTTTTATTTTATTTTACATTTGTTAACCGGGCTAGTCTAAGTGGATATATTTCCATTTTCAGTAGAGGCCCGGGGAGAAAAGCTCCAGCAATTATAGAACTTAAAATTTAAAAATTAACAGAAAGGATCATAATAAAAGTACAACAAGAAATACTACCTAGAAATAAAAAGTATGCTGTACAACAAGTATTAATAATATAGAGTAGGAAATTACTCTAATAAGTTTAATACTTATACTAGAGAGAGTTTATTAGCATATTAATTTAGGAGCATCAGTTAGTCTATCTTACAAGGAATTAGCATGTAACAATCCATTACGAGTGTTAGTAATTTAAGTAATTAACATGTAACAATCCATTATGAGTGTTAGTAATTTAAGTAATTAGCATGTAACAATCCATTACGAGTGTTAGTAATTTAAGTAAGAATAGGAGGAATAAGAAGTAAAAGGAGCTATAATTAGTAAAAAGAAAATGATTAGTCAGGGTTGCTGCAGGGGCATAACCAGTGTGTTTTGAGGTGTTTTTTGAGGTTAAGATTAAAGAGAGGCAAGGAAGAAAGTAATGTTAGTTCATCGGGCAGTAGGGTCCAGTTTTTTCCCACTGTGTTAGAAAAAAGAGAGTCTCCAGCCAGGTTGTTAGATTTGCATATGCAAGCAAGCAGTTTCTTAGAAGAGCGCAGGGAATTCAGATTTTTGTAAGGGAGGATGAGATTGGAAAGTATAGGAGTGCTGTTGGGTTGGCAGAAGATCTTGTGGGCAATGGTGATTTGGGATACTATCAGTTGGTTTTGAAGTTCAAGCCAGCCTAGTTTCCTTAGATTCAGACAGTGGTGGGTTCTAAAGAGATTGCCAGTGGCAAATCTGGCGATGTTATTATAGGAATTTGTTAGTTTGGTAAGATTATTTTTCTTTAGGTTAGTATATATGGGTGAGGCGTACAGAAGCGTTGAGATTAAGTGGGAGTGAGCAATTGTGGTTCTAGCAATAGGAGTTAGGAAAGGTTTGATCCTATATAAGGAGCCTATTTTTCTGTTGACAGTTTTGATAGTGTTATTTATATGGCTGACAAAAGTAAGGTTATTGTCAATAGTTATTCCTAACAGTTTAGTGGTTGTGTCAGGAAGAATAATAGTGCCATTATTGGAAAAAACTGAGAAATCTATGGGCGAGGATTTGTTGGTGGGTGTAAAGAGAAGGAGCTTAGTTTTTTTAGCATTGAGAAGGAGGCATCTATTTGTAAACCATGTTTCTACTATGTTAAATACATTCTGGGTTAGAGAATGTAGTTCTGAAGGGGAGTTTGCTGTGCATACTAGCGTAGAATCATCTGCATATTGTATGCAGGTGGCTTGAGGGATTGCTATGTGGAGGTCATTGATAAATAGTGAAAAGAGAAGTGGTCCTAGAACAGAGCCTTGAGGGACTCCGAGGGTAACTGGCTGAAGGGATGATATGTTGTTTTGCCAGAGAACTGCTTGTTGCCTATTGCTAAGGTAGGACCTGAACCATTTAATAGTCTGACAGTCAAAGGAAAGGGATTCTAGAATGTTGATGAGAAGGGCATGGTTGACCATGTCAAAAGCTTTTCAGAGGTCAATAAAGAGAGCAGATGAGAGGTTATTGTTATTGCGGTTTCTATTGATGGTATCTATAAAAGATAGTAGGGCAGTTGTGGTACTGTGTGATGGCCTAAAGCCATGTTGGCAGTTTGCTATAATGTTATGTTGAGATAAATGATGTAGTAGTTGTCGGTGAATGCATTTTTCCATTATTTTATGGACATCTTGTCCTTTTCCTCTATACTAGGAAAAAGTAGTATGCATCTGAAACTGAATTTTAAGTGCACCGTCACAGACTACTTACTCCATTCCATATATGTGACTGGCAAATTCCAATGTAACATATCAGTTAATGAATTTGTATTATGCACATTCATGGGAAGGTATGCTCAGTTTGTGTTTCCTCTTTCCAGTACTAAGATGCAGTCCTCTATCATTACTTGTAGAGAGCCTATTTATCCATATTTCTTTAGCTGCTTTTTAGTGACCTGGCTGAGTAGGATTTCATCCTTCTGTCTCAATTGTCTATCAGTTACCAACTCATGCTAAGGTTTTTCATGGTTATCTGAGACATAATCTTATAACCAAGTTGGTCAGTCCTCTTTATGGAAGAGTCACCTTTTTGGAAAGTGAGTTTCAAGTCTTTCAGTCGGCATTTGCCTGGGATTGTTTCAAAGATCACAACAGTCCACAGTAGTGAATCTTTGGCTCATCATGCAGACTTGGCGGGTATTTTCTACTGATTACCTGCCATTGTTCAGTGATACTCATCATTTTATCTTTAGGTTTCCCTGAGGGAATGAATAAATGGTACACACTAATGTGTACTCTTGCAGATCCAGCCGTATACTACCAACCATTCTCAGCCTCCATGCTTTCACTGATGTATTGTAATGTGTTATCATCTCTGTCAGGGTCCAATACACTCTAGCAGTCATGCCTTCCTAATTCCCTGGAGCATTGAAAGCAGTGATGTATGAGCAATGTAGCAGAAACAGAAACATTTCAGCACAATGTTTTGGGAATGCTACTTTGCATTTCTGAAATTACTGAAAAAGGAAATGGGCAAATAGTTATTTTTTAAACACCTTTATTAAATTATTACTTAAGACCTAGGCACATATATGTTAATAGAAAAGCAAGCAAACTATAATAACTTTTTTCATGCATTATACATTGCACATATGTTTTCTTTCTTTATAACAACTGTCATAAACTACATTACATACATTGTGCAGTTTCTGCCTTCTGTTAAACCTCACTTGTATTCCTCCTGAACATTATTCTACATGTATTATTCAAACAACTTCCATTTATTTCTATACAATTTGCTGCTTCCATTTCTAAAGATCTCACTTCCATTTCTTTTATCTTTTTAACAATAGTTAATACTTCAGTTACAGCTGGTTTAGATATTAATTTGTCAAATCTATGAAGTTACAGAAAAACACAAGTATGCTTGCAAGTGACAAGCGCATGGTTTCAGCAAGCTCCAGAGCAACTGTAAATAGCATGCCACATGTTGCAAACAGAAGTAGACCTAAGCACATGGCAGCCACAACCCCTTCTGGTTCACCAGGGAAACTACGTAGTTTTTCCAGCAAGTTATAGGACTAGTTCAGTTAAAGGAGCATGCTCAGTGCAGTACAAGCGTGAGTTAGTAAACCCAAGTCCAGCTTTATTGTTAACTGTCGCAATTATGGTGTCAGTCATGAGTCTAAAAGAGAGAAATGCTTAGCATTTGGTCAGCAATGTCACAAAAGTTTTGCAAATCAAATAAACCCCACACAGTTGTAAAGAAGGGTCACTCAGAAAAGCAAATTGATCAAGTACAGTTGCAGCAGTCTACTTTCTATGTAGATGGTGTATCAGTAACTAGTGAAAGAGCTGATGCAGTGAATTTATTGGCAAAGAGCAAAGTGTTTTGTACTGTCCAGATCAATGGTAAATCCACAGAGCTTAAAGTAGACACTGGTTCGTAGTGTAATGTTATATCAGCAGGCACATTTGCTAAAGTGAGAACTAATGAGCAACTTAGTGTGGCCAGTATTGCGAAACTTGTTGCTTATGGAGGTGAAGAAATTCAAACTGAGGGCTCAGTAATGCTTTCATGTTATTTGGTTAAGAACTGTTACAGCTTGTTATTTTATGTAGTATGAAGACTGGTGCAGTCATTATTGGGTTGTCAAAGACAGTCTGAGAATGAATCTGCTTTCTTTTACTAAAGAAGTTCATCATATAAGTGCATATCCTAGTTCCAATTTTTCTGAAGCCATTTTCTCAGAGTATGCTGATGTTTTCGATGACAAGTTGGGCAAACTTCTAGTTGTGTCTTCCATGAAGTTAAACCCAGAGATCACTCCAATAGTCACACCAGCAAGAAAAGTTCCAATAGCTATGCAGGATAAAGTCAAAGCTCAGCTGGACAAAATGGTACAGCAAGGTGTGTGTGTAATTTGTCCAGTTACAGAACCTACTGAAAGGGTGTCATCCATGGTAGCAGCTCACAAAAAATGCTCAGACAAAATCAGAATATGTACTGACCCAAGAGATCTGAACAAAGCATTGAAGAGACTGCATCATCCAGTGCATACAGTTGAAGAGGTCTCAGCTCTGATACCAAATGTCACTATTTTTTCTGTCTTGGATGCAAAAAGTTCATTTTGGCAAGTGATGCTTGATCACAATCCTCATTACTAACTACTTTCAGTACCCAGTTTGGAAGATATAGATTCCTGAGGATGCCATTTGGAATAAATTCTGCAAGTGAAGTCTTCCAGTGTGCAATGGAGCAAATTTGTTCAGGTTACCCTTGCGCCATAATATAGATGATTTATTGGTTGGAGGCAATGGTGAAGCAGAGCATGACAGAAACCTAAAGAGAGTTCTAGACAGAGCATGTGAAGTAAACTTAAAGCTCAGTCCTCTGAAGTGTAAATTCAGACTACCAGAAGTTACATATGTAGGTCATTTATTTACCAGGACTGGCTTGAGACTAGACCCGATCAAGCAAGCAGCTATTCTTGAGAAATCAGCACCAGATAATATTCAAGCTCTACAGCATTTCCTACGCATGGTCAACTATTTGGGCAAGTTCATACCAGACTTCAGTGAGTTGACAGCACCTTTAAGAGAGCTGATGTGCAAAAATGTTACATGGTCTTGGTTAGAACAACACAAAAATGCATTTGAAGACCTCAAGCAAAAAATTGCCACCCCACCTGCACTAAGATACTATGATGTAAATAAACCAGTTACTCTTTCTTGTGATGCTTCACAATTGGCTCTTGGCGCATTTATTCTTTAAGAGGGCAGACCAGTAGTCTATGCAGCTAGAAAACTTACCCAAACTGAAATTCAATATGTTCAAACTGAGAAAGAACTTTTGGTAATAGTATTTGCATGTTCAATGTCATGATTATATGTATGGTCGAGCTGTTCAGATTGAAATGGATCACCAACCTCTAGTTACTATTTTAAAGAAGTCTATGCATTCATCTCCAGTGAGATTACAAAGAATGATGCTCAAATTGCAAAAGTGCAACTTCAAAATGGTCTGTACGAAAGGCAAACTGCTTTATCTGGCTGATACCTTATCCAGATCACCCAGAAATACAACGGAACAGTTTGACCCAGAGAATTTTGCCTTTGACATGATGGCAGTGCGCAATTTCTCTACCACTAGACTTGATGAGCTGAGAGATCACACAAAGACTGATCCATTTTTGCAAAAGCTCAACCACTACATTAATGTTGGATGGTCTTCAGAGCAATCTAGTGTACCACCTGAAGTGTAAACCTATTTTCCCTACAGAGATGAGATGTTGATGGAAGACGGCATTATTTTCAACGGTCCTAAAATTGTTGCTCCTGATTCCTTACAACATGAATATATCCAGATTTTGCATCGTGGTCACCCAGGTTCCGCATCTACTAAGAAAAGGGTGTGAGAACTAGTAATTTGGCCTAATTACTGAAAAACATTGATGAAATACTTTCTTCTTGTTCAGTGTGCAATAGTACTAAACCACATTTGCAAAGGGAATCACTTCAGCTAAGTCAAGTTCCTGAACTACCTTGGTCAGCAGTACCCACTGATTGTGATTGAGTGGGACAATCAACATTACCTAGTATTGGTAGACTCTTATTCAAACTGATTTGAGAATGATCCACTACCTAATCTAACATCCACTACTGCTATTACTAAGTTGGAACGTCATTTCTCAGTCCATGGTAGTCCACACAAAGTTATTTCTAACAATGGTGCTTAATTTACTAGTCAGTTATTTCAGAAATTTCTAAGAGAATGGGACTTTATACATGTTACTAGCAGTCCTGAATATCCACAGTCAAATGGACTAGCTGAACATGCAGTGCAGAGTGCAAACCAATTACTTGAAAGGTCAAAGCGTGACAATAGCGATATCTTTTTGAATTTACTTAATCTCAGAAACATACCCCATTACGATATACTTTGCTCGCCTGCTCAAACACTTCTCTCTAGGCAAACCAGAACAACACTTCCTATTAGTTCACATTTATTGAAGCCTAAAGCAAAGAACTATAGAACCATCAAAGCCCAATTATTCAAAAAGTGTTCCATCCAGAAGTCCAGTTATGATAAATTGAGCAGATTTCTTCATCCTTTAAAAGAAGGAGAGACAGTGAGGATACCAAAGGTGAAAGGCTTTGACCAGATTGATCGAGTTACAGGTATATGTACCAAGCCAAGATCCTACTTTGTAGAATCTGATGGTGTGGAGTACCGGAGAAATCACAGACATCTTCTTCCTGTATCAGAATCATTATTGCAGCATTGTTCCTGTGATACAGACTCTAGATCTCAGAGCAACTTAGACATTGTTCCCATCCCAGAATGTGTGTTAACCTCTACTTCCATTCATGAGGATGTTTCAGATATTCCCAAGGTTGAACATTCCACAAAGAAAGATCCAGTTGCTAAATCGAATTCTGAGTTTTATGTCACACGATTTGGATGTATTTCCAAGCTAAATGTGAAATACACAGTGAAATGGACATAACATCGGGTGGCATGATGCCAGGGCACTTCTGTGGGCTAGGCTTGTAAAGGCGCCAGGGCCATTAGCCTAGTACACACCTATGAACTGTATATATGTACCTAGTTCAGTATAATTGCATGACAAAGAACTAGTTGCATTATCTGCATGCCAAATGTGATTCATAATATTGCATGATCTATTTCTCAAAGACAGAGGATGTAGATCAGAGTGTATGTGCTGTATCTTTAAGAAGCATATCAAGGAATGAATATGCACATATAAATAGCAGGCACATACTATACCTAGTGCAATTTTGAGGGTGCAGCCAGAGAGTGAGCATGTATGATTGCAATAACTAGTCTGTATATAAGTTACTTAAGTTAGAGTCAGTAAACTTCTATTGTGATGTGTTTGTATATAATAAAGCTGCTTGAACAGAACCCACAAAGACTCTTCTATTGTATCCTGAGTAGGACAATGACATCCACTATGACTTTATTTAATGATAAATGATCCTTTCTTCCATATGACTTTCTTTTATTGCTCTTTTGTTCTACTACCATAATTGAATTTTCTTCTAAATGATTGTAAACTCTGTCGGCATCAATTCCCATGTATAGTTTATACATCGTTGGAAGGCAAGTTATTGGTCTATACTTTTTAGGGTAGCTTGCAGATTCACTGAAGTAGGAGAAGTGTTTTACATGTTGTTAGCCAGGTTGGTGTCTGTTCAGGGTACGGATATAAATAGTTCTTACTCAAAACAAAATCTGCAGATTCATGACCAGTGCTTAGAGGAGGCAACATTGTACTATGTATGGTTATTGTTATTCTCCTTGAGGATCTGCATCTAAAATCATTCTCTCTCCTTATTTCTATACCCCTCACTTCATCATCATCATGCATTTACACTTTGATTTCTAAACTTCTGTCTGTTTGTGCCTTAACTGCATAGCTCTAAAATATGCATACAAATCAGGTGGTAAATGCTTAATTTTCATAAAAACAAAACAAATATTTGCCTTTTCAACCTCAGAAGTAATTATAATAAATAAAGGAGATGTGGTATGCAATCCCCTACCCCCCTGGGAGGGTGAGTTTGGCTTGCCCCCTAGATAAATCACTAGTTTCAGACACATGCATTCCTCTCAACCTCTTAGAGCAAGAAATCTAGACAAAGACATAAATAAAAGGGGACAAAGGCCCAAAAATAGTGACAATTTTTAAATATTGCTCCTACATACTTAGAAAGTTGATAGAATAACAGGTTTTGTATTACCATGCATTTTCTGAAGGGTATGAAGTCTGAAACTCAAATGTCTGTCATTATTTTCCAACTTCAGTCTTCAATGATTTTCTACTACTTTGACAGAAAACCGCAATGTTATGAAAAATGGACCAAAAATATGAGGCAAATATCTGGACATTCTGCTAAAATCTATACAGTTGAGAGATATGGACACGCCCATTAGTGATACTGTGCTGTTTTGTGGATTTGCTGTACAACATTTGGAGTATTTTAGTAGATCTTAGCTGTATAATGAATGCTTGATTTTGCAAGACTGTTGGTCAACTCAGTTGCTTGTCTAGAACCTACTGTTATGGGTACCATGTTTGAGTTTGAGCCGGTACTGTGGCTCTGTTGTTCTGTTACTCTTGATCTGTATATTCCGATGCCTTCCGTCTTGATTATGACTCTCCTAGGTCATGGATGTAAAACATAGCTGGTTTCCAGAGATTACATTAATAAAGACAGTTGATAAAAGGGTTAGTACAGTCATGTACAGCTAATTACCACAAGCCATACCTTTTAATTTTGTCTTAGTTACAGATGTAGCCCCTTATATGAATTTGAAATAAATGTTTTAGGCACCTACCATTTATTTCAGATGCATATGTTGCCAATAATGTGAAACTAGTATGGAGTTAAAAGCACCAACTTATAGTTTTTTAGCACATTGCAACTGTTTTAATCCTTCATGAATACTCCTTAGTACGTGACTTTTTTCAGTGTTAAATTACTTGATGTGCTTTTCATTCAGCTTCAGGGTCCAGATTCTGACATCTGTTTTGTTTCTCTGTAGAGTTTGTATGTTTTCAGAGTGACTGCTTAGGTATTTACTCAGTACTTTGGTCTGCCCTCCTCCAACAAAAATGCCAGCTGATTGGCTACGTTAAACTGCATGTATGTATAAAAGAAACATATGAGATTCATACATCACAATTTCAGGTTTAACTTACAATATAAAAGTGAAAGAACATACACATTCTATTGTTTATTTCATTATAAATAGCAGAATGGCCACATCATAGCTATAGATTTATCTGGTTAATAATTGTTTATACTGTCACATTTGTATTTAAATACTGGCTTTATCACATTTGCATTCTGATTTGGACTGAAATTATAGTTTCATCTGTCGAACATATGAGTTTGTAGTGGGAAGTTCCCTTACTGAGATGGGAACAAATCTCTAAACCCCAGGGCTTAGAATCGAAAATGTTCTGAATGTGCAAGATAATGAATAATGTGGGATTACTAGTGAATTATGAGATGCTACTCTTGACATAACTGTTCTGCTGTGCCTAACGGACAGAAGTCTGCCCAATGACCTGAAGGTTAATTGATCACATAAATCAGTGAATTAAAAAGAAGTCTGACTTCAAATGTTACAGGGAGCCAGCCTGCATTAATAAGATTGAGATAATAATGTCGCCTCCTCTGAGCACTGGTCATGAATCTGCAGATTTTGTTTTGAGTTGCTGGTGGAAGTTGCAGAAAAGACTGACAGAGTGTATTCTGCAGCTAAGATTAAAACTTCTATTCTGAGTGATACTCTTATCTTTCTTATTAGTAGGTTTGCAAAGTTGTGGCATATAGAAATTTAGGTTGGTATCTTTCTGATAATATTCTATACATATGATTAGAGAAGGTCGGTAAGCAGGGTTGATATCTTTATGAGTGTGTTATATGTGTTTGCATTGGAGAAGGATGGCAGTTAATCTATCCCTCTCACATATATAAACATTTGAACATATTCGTTACAGCCCTTATTTGTACCAGATATACTCAAGCTGCTATTAACCATGCTCATGCATTTCTGAATACCGAGTAACCTGGGTTTGGTCTTTTCAAAAATGATCTACAGCATCAGCTGACTTTATTAGTGGCTTAACCACACTAAATCATCATTTAGTGTTGTGCTGATAGCACAAAATAAAATGTCAAATTAGGGCCCCTATGGGTACTTCTAGTCTAAGTATCTCCCTGTCACTGTCACTCCTCCTACTAACCAAACTTTTAGTTTATGCTGCAAACTTTTATGAGTAGTACACACAGACTGACCAGTAGCTGCAATACTCTTAGAGTACAGCAAGCCTATGCACCACACTATGTTGGCCCATCTCACAAAGGAACATTCACAGTTATTAGCATTTAGTTGCAACAATAATATATTATGACAACTCTATGTACAGGGCTGGACCTAGGTGAAATGATGCCCTAGGCACTGCTTGCTGTTTCATCTCCCCTAACCCCCCCCCCCCACACACACACATATGCATGCATCCTCCAGTGGTCCCCTCTGTTGCCCCCTGTCTTGGGCTCCCCTGTACGTGCATTTTTTCTTCCTTTTCTCAAATTTGAGCTTAACTCTTTCACTTTTTAAAGAAGCCATAACTTTCTATATGCTCTGAAGTACATTTTAAAGTCTTTTTGTACAAATTTTTTTCAATTAATGATGGCTTAAAAAATAATGATTAAGGAAATCAATTCACTGTTGCTGTTCAACTTTAGTTGTCCTTGTATCCTTTCAATACACCTTTCCTGACCTAGACAGCACAATAATAACCATTTCGAAAATTACTCAATTAATTTGGGGCCGCATAAGCCATAGTGTTAGAGATGCTCTGGGATGCTCCAAAGGTGGTCTGAACAGAAATCATGAATAATAGCACCACCACTGCTGTAGCCAGTTTTACTAACTCAATTGACAAGCTGAGAAATTCCGGCCAACTTGTGTCTGCCATCTTTCTCGATAGTCAGAAGCCTTCGACACTGTTTCCCATCAAAACTGCTCAATGAGCTAGCCTCCTTAAACCTCTCTCAAACAGCTCTCTCCTGGTTGCGTAGCTATCTATATGACCACCAACAAGCAGTTACTTGGCAAGACAAACTTTCCCCCCTTTTACCTGTCTCTGTAGGCACACCTCAAGGATCAATACTCGCTCCAGTACTCTTCATCCTTTTCACCAACAAACTCCACACAGCTGCCAAACATGCAACCATTATCCAATACACAGATGGCTCCTCCCTCATATGTTCAGCTCCCTCCCTACCTGAACTCCAACAAACAACCCAGAATTCCTTCCTTGACATTGAAAAATACCTCTCTGACTCCCGTGTTCTTAATAATAACAAAACAAAAACTCATGCTCTTTACCGGTAACAAAACACACAATCACCATCCACCCTTTACCATCTGCTCCTTGAACAAAACTATAATAGAACCTGTTGTACACACCAAGCTCCTCAGGGCTACAATTGACAACAATCTTAGATTCAACAAACATCTAGCTATAACAATCAAAAAGATTCACAACAAGTTTGGCTCACTCTTCAGGGTCAAGCCTTTCCTCACTGACACCACCAGAAATTCCATAGCAAAGACTCGTCTACTTTTCACCCTTCTATATGCCTCTCCAATATTCACAAGTCTTAGAAAAACAGATCTAAACAAAACTTGAATCCTGTTATAACAAAATAACAAGATTTGCCACATACCTCCCTTATAGATCTCACCATTGCACTTTAATTCACCAATTAAAATGACTTGAACTACCAAATCTTCTAACCTACAACCAATTCATTTTCACTCACAATGTCTTTCACCATTCAAAACAACTGCCCTGCTCTCAAGGATGTAGTTCAGCCCCTCTACAGCAGTAGATCGCTAAGATCTGCCAAAAAAGTTCTACTAGAGGTAACCAAATCCAACAATAGCTTTGGGGACTCCCTGTTATTAAACAAAATGTTAAAATACTGGAATTCCACACCTCAAACAATTATCAATACCACCAACACCTCCAAGTTTAAACTACTACTAAAGGAACACCTCATTAACAACTGGTCGTGCTCCTGCACTAAGCCTAGATGCTCTGTCCCATCCTTATTTCCACCTTCCATCCTCACATACTATCCTTCTCACTGTTATCAATCCTCCCTTCTTTTTCTCTCTTTTTTTACCTATTTTTCTTCTGTCCAATACTTAACCTCAACTGCTCATATCCAGTATATTACTAGATTGTACAGCAGTAATGCTCAGAAGCATGCTTGTGTCTTTAATGATAGTCACTCTGCTTATTCCTCCCCTGTTATGCACTACTTCAGGTCTTCACTCATCTATAAAAGTATATGCTATTCCATGCTATTTCACTATATATCTGAACCATTCATGTCTGTAACATGTATTACACATGCCACCTCACCTATGACTGTAAGTGTAATGTACTATTCTTGTTAAAATTACTTTGTAATGGGGCTTTTCTCCCTGGGCTTCCACTGAAAATGAGTCATTTGGCCCAGTCAGACTTTCTCAGTAAACAAATGTAAAATAAAATAAATAAATAAGAAAATAGTTCTAGTCTTATTTTATTCTTTCAAGTAAGACATAAGTCGTGGCCAAGGCTTAAAGCTGACAAAAGAGTATCTCACAATAAACAAGCTAATTGTTGTGAGGATACACAAATCCTATATGAGAATGCTGCCTGCCTGCCTGCCTGCCTCCCTAACCCACACCACCAAAAAATAAAAAAAGACAGTCACTGCCTGTGGATCCCTCTGATGTTAGATTGAGATGAAAGCAGAGGCTGAGATGGCAACAGTCATGTAATTCAAGTGACTGCTGTCATAACATAAACATAGCATGCCTCTTCACCCCTAACCCCCAAAAGTAGCCACTTGTACAAATACCTGATGTGTGATTATGAGACAAGTGAAAAAATAATTACAGTAATGCATTCCACTTTTTTGCTCCTAGACAGTACACTGCTCCTACACAAACTATAGTAATCTTCTTTGTACATCTCTGAGGTCTGCGAGAAAAGTAAGAGAAACAAACAATGACCACCAGTCCCCAGCCCAAACACAAGCTGTAATGACCTCCTGCACACATCTCTAAGGTTTGACTGTGATGAAAACTAAAGAAATAATGACCACACAATCCCCAGCCCTCCGCAAAACCTACAGAAACCTTCTGTACACACACACATCAGAGCAGGGCCGTTTGAGAATGAGTACAGTTATTTATTTATTTTATTAATTAATGTTTGTTAACCGGGTTAGTCCAGCTGGGCTTGTGGCCCATTTTCAGTGGAGACCTGAGGAGAAAAGCTCTGGTACATAGTATAAAATGCAGAAATTTGCAACATTACAATATAAAGTACAGAAATTTGCAAACTTACAAACATACAAAAAGCTCTGGTTTGTTTGTGTCTTTCAGCTTTTCCCAGTTAGGGGTCGCCACAGCGGAACTCCGGTCTGCTAATGATTGGCAGTTGATTTTTACGTACCGGCTTGCCAGGCCTGACGCACAACCTTCAACGAAGGTACACTCATTCACACGTCTCCACGCAGAAGATGCTCTAGCTGAGAATCGAACCGGACAGCGCCTTACTGTGAGGCGACAATGCTACCGCAGCACCACCACCGTGGATACTTAGTATAAAATGCAGACATTTTTAACATTACAAAATATAAAAATTACGGAAATTAGCAAAAACTTACAAACTTGTAGAAGACTGGATTGTAGAAGTTGACATATTATTGGTAGATGATGTGAGTTATATATGTCATCATTAGTCTGTATAGGAATAACAGTTTTACAATAGTATATACACTGTTTTGCAATGGAGAGGATGTCAGTTGGGAATATGAGTAAGATAGGCCAGAGGTTTGCATGCAAAATGTGTGAAGAGATATACAGAGAAAGACCTATGATATTGTGTTAAGTTTGGGAAAGGAATGATGATTTATGTGTGGAGTTAGTGGTGTGGGTGCTTTTTAGGTGGGAGTGTGTGAAGGACATTCCCATTTGGTAGCAAGATGGGAGAGAAGCATGGATTTGAAGTTGTTGTGGTTTGGTATTTTATGTAGTGGTGGGGGGAGAGTGTTCCACTGTTTGGCTATGGTGTGGGACAGTAATAGTTTGCCAGGTGGGTTTAGGGGTTTGTGTACATGTAGGAGGTTTTGGCCTTTCGATCTCAGGGTGCGGCTAGGTGTATAGGGTGTTAGAGATTTGGCAAGAGAGGGGCATTCTGTTGGTTTGAAGATGAGTTTGTGGGATGTTGTAAGTTGTATGTATTTTAGGTGGTTGTAAAGTTCGAGCCAGTTAAGGGTGTGTAGGGAGTGGTAGTGATGGGAAGAGTTCCTGGAGTTGGTAGCAAATTTGCAGATTTTGTTGTAACAAGATTCAAGTTTGGAGCGGAGGCTGAGTTGTAGGTTGGAGAATAGGGGAGCACTGTGCAAGAGAGAGGGGAGAAGGAAGGTAGATGCGAGGGTTTGACGAGCGGAGGGAGTAAGGTAGCAGTTATGCCTGTAGAGGAGACCATTTTTCTGGTGGGTTTTTTTGATTGCTGAGAGGATGTGGGAGTCGAATTTTAGGTTATCATCAATGGTAATGCCAAGTAGCTTGGTACTGAAAATGATTTCTAGAGGAGTGTTATTGTGGTTTTTGATGGAAAATTGGTCTCTCTTGAATTGCGAGTTTTTGGTGGGAGTGAAAATCATTTGTTTTGTTTTGATTGCATTTAGGGCTAGGTGATGGGATTGCATCCATGATTCGGTTTTGGAGAAGGCGATTTGGGTGTTGAGAAGAAGTGTGGAGGGGCAGGAGGCAGAACAGATGATGTTGGAGTCATCAACGTATTGGATGACTGAGGCATCAGGGATGGAGTGGTGGAAGTTATTGATGAATATGTTAAAGAGGAGTGGGCCCAGTACTGATCCTTGAGGGACTCCTGTGGGTGTGGGTAAGAAAGGGGAGGTTGATTCTTTCCATTGCACAGCCTGTTGGTGCATGGAAAGGTAGCTGGAGAACCAGGTTAAGGTTGAGGGAGACAGGTGCAAGTGAGAGAGCTGGGATAGGAGTAGATGATGGGAGATTATGTCGAATGCTTTTGAGAGGTCAAGAAATAGGGAAGATACATATTTGCCGCTATCACTTGCTAGGTTGACTGTTTCAAGGAAGGAGAGGAGGGCTGTCATGGTGCTGTGGCCAGGACAGAAGCCGTGCTGGGTGGGAGAGAGGAGTTTGTGCTGGGTTAGGTAGGGCATGAGCTGGGAGTGGATGTTTTTTTCTAGAATTTTGGAGAGGGGTGAGAGTATAGCTATGGGTCTGAAGTTGGTAGTGTCAGTGTTTCTACCGCCTTTGTGCAGAGGGATTATGAATGCATGTCACCAGATGGTTGGTACATGGGATTCCTGAATGGATCTATTTATGAGAATGGATATGGGATAGGCTATTGCTTCAGCTGATAGTTGAAGGAAATTTGCAGGAAGGTTGTCAGGGGCAGTGCGGCATGGTTTTAGCTTTTGGAGTAGTCTTTTTATAGTGTTGGTGGAGACAGGTTTAAGGGAACATAGGGGGAGAGGAGGGGGGTGAGAGGGGGGATTTGGGGGGTGGGGTGAGGGTGTTGCATTGGTGGGTGGGTTGGGGAAGGTGGAGGATAGTTTTGCTATGCAATCATTGAAAAATGTGTTGAATTTAGTGGCTGTTTCAAGGCTTGAAAGGTTATAATTGGGGCATGAGTTGGTATTATTACCAGGGTTGAGTATTGAGGAGATGGAGCTCCAGAATTTCTTTGGGTTGTTTGAGTGTTTGGATTGCAGATTGCAATAGTAGTTTTTGCAATATTTTGTTATTGATCTTTTGGCTAGGTTACGTAGATGTTTATATTTTTGGTGGGTGCTGTTTTTTTTTGTTTTTGGTACAGTTTCCATTTTTTGTTTCATTGAATCATTATCAATTTAGTTTGTTGGGATAGCCAGGGGCAGGGATTAGTTTTGATGCATTTGGTTTGGAAAGGGGCTAGTTTATCAAGTACGGTAAGGAAGGTACGGTTAAAATATGAGACAGCATTATCTAGTGAAAGGATTTTTAGTGGAGACCAGTCAGTAATCTTAAGGCATTTAGAGAAGATTTTGGGGTTGAAGGAAACTAGGTTACGGGATTGCTTGTATAGGTGTTGTTTTTCTATGTGAGAGGGTAGGCGATCTATAAAAGCTGGTAAGTGGTCGCTTCGGGGGTCTGGTATTATACCGGCACTGGAGATATGGTTGGGGTGTGTTGTTAGTATCCAGTCTATGATGCTTACAGATGTACCGTCTTTATGTGGCCTGGTTGGGAGGTTTATTATTTGGGTGAAATTATAGAGGTTGATTGAGTGAGTTGTGGTATCTAAGAGGAAGGAGGTCCAGTTAATATTTATGTCACCTAGAATGTAGGTTTCATTTGTGATATTTGAGCTAAACCACGAGAGGATGTATTCTAGAGTTTTGGTATTGTCTCCAGGTGGGATGTAGATGGAACAGATGCAAATGGATTTGTAGTTGTTTAGTCTTCAAAAGCCTACAGCCATTTCTGCATTGGCAAAGGTTGGGATGGGGTTGGTCAGTGGAGTTAAAGTGAGAGTGGAGGGGTAGATAATAGCTACACCATCTCCTTTTCTATGAGGCCTATCATTACGTATGATGTGGCAGCCTGGCGGGAGGATTTCATCATCTCTGATGGAGGGATTGAGCCAGGTCTCAGAGACTGCGGTTATGTCTGGCTGGTTATGAGAGAGTCAGGCATGTAGGTTGGGGATTTTATTACAGAGGTTTTGCACATGTAGGGTTGTGAGGTGGATAGTCTTGAGTTTGTGTGGATTGGGATTTGTGTTAGTGTGGGTAGTGCTGGGGTTTGGATCTGGGTTAGGGTGGATTTCACCTGAGAGTGAGAGTGAGATATGGGGGAGGAGTTGCCTGAGGAGGAGTATAGAGGATAGAGAAGTGTGATTTTGGTGGGGGAGGGTTTTTTTGAGAAAGCATTTAGAATAGGGTGAGGTGATGGTGGGATGGGGAGTATGGTGAGTTTGAAAAGGTGGGATAGGTTGGAGGAGTAGAGTTCTGGGGAGATTTGTGAATATGGGTTTGATGTATTTGGGAGGCCTGAAGTGGTGGTAAGTGTGGTTAGAGGTGGGTGTGTGTTGGTGGGGAGGTTAAGTTGGGTAATATAAGTTAGGGATATTAGAAGGGTAGCTAGTAGTAGAGTTTGTGGGCGGCAGGTAGGCATTGTTGTATGGGTGTGTGAGGAGTGATGTGTGTATGTGAGGGGGTGGGGTGTGTATATTGGTGTGTGTATGCGAGTGGGTGGGGTTTGGTATAAGGTGTATGTGATTGGCGTAGATGTTGAGGGGTGTGTGTGTGGGAGAGGGTGGGGTGTGTGTGTATTGGTGTGTGTATGGGAGTGGGTGGAGTTTAGTATAAGGTGTATGTGGTTGGTGTAGGTGTTGAGGGGGCGTGGTGTGAGGAAGTATACGAGTAGGTGCACTGGGGTTGGGTGAGGTTTGGGGGTAGGTTAGGGGAGCGGAGTGAGCCCGCAGGGTGAATGGAGCGGGTAGAGCCAGAGAAGTGAGCGAGCTCAGAGAAAAACAATCATTAGACTGGGAATCAGAGTTACAATTGTGGGGCTACAGTTGAGTAAGAAAATATTCTGTAGTTTTCTAAAGGTATAACTTTATTAAGTTATAACGTATGTAATTATAGAACTTAAGTTTGAGTTTAGATGCCCAGGTTGAGCAGCTGAGGAAGTGTAGAGTTTACTGTAGTGAGAGAGGAGACGCTATAAATACAGAGACTATGCTAGTGAAAGAAATAGGGAAAAGTTTCAGTGAAAGTGTGTGATAGTTGTAAATTGCTGCCACCTAGTGGCGAAAGGAGAAATGGCAGGCAGAAAAATACAATAAAATAAAATAATATTCTTTTTTTTTCAGTAATAATTCTTTATTGTTTTTCTGCTTATTTATGCAAAATATTTGACAGAGAAATACACAGGTGGTTTCCAAACAAAGTTTCTAACAACATTCTGACAACATATATACACTATTTACATGAATGATTCCATACTTTCCATAATTGTACAAATAAAGCTTATTTCTCCAGGAATAGTATCTTATAATAATGTGGTTCCAAGTAGAATTGTAATTTATAATATGTATAGCAAAGGAATATTTCAGATTCCATGTTTTAAACCAGTATAATATTGAATATTTGTTCCCATAGTTTCAAATTATATGGATTTTTGTTTTGATTATTAATTACGTATTTGTGGGCTAAGGTGTGTTTTATCGCTAAGGTCTTAAAATTCTCCCATGAGGTTTGAGATGGAGTCAGCCAGTTAGTAGCTATATAAAGCTTCATTAGTAGAAAAATATTGATGAGTATAGTCATTTGGGATCTAGATAAGTTGTTTGGAGGGATATGCAATATCATAAATTCCCAAGAAAGTGTTGAATTTTGGTATACCATCTTCTGTAGTTGTAGTTTTACTTAATCATAAATGCCAATGAAATTTTAAGAATTGCAAATTATGATACACGAAGCAATAATTGGTCTCCCAACTGGGTAAGACTAAGCTATAAACATACTGAGAACCTGAATATAAATCCTAAATCATTACCCTTTTTAAACAGAGACAATATTAAAACATATGATCTAATGAATTACATCAAAAACTATTTAACACTATCACAAAATCTCTTTAGATCATTAAATCTTTTTCAATACATGATGATCCTACAACCTTTTCATAGAAATCCTAACCTGAAAATTAATAATCAGCTAATAGATCTCAAAAGTTTCCCACTCATAATTAACTTAACTCTACAAGATATATACCCATACTTGAATTACTCTGCTCATGAACTAAGACAGGAAATGGGTCTTCCCAAATCATATTTATTGATCTTGAGACAGATCAAAGAATTGTCCACAAGTTACTTTAAAAATTTAACCATTAGTAAAGAGGATTTAATGAAATGTATCTCAATTTGGCAAGCCCTCATACAAAGTACCAAATTTATAACATGCACATATAAATTGATAAAAGACATCAAATATCAAGACCACCTTCTCTTATCCAAATATTGGAAAGAAAAATTACCATTGGTTGAAGAAAGTAAAATAATAAAGGCAATCACCTTAATGGCAAATTCCATCTCCCTTAAAAAGTTAACATTTACCCAACTCATGATATATAATAATGCCTACTATACACGTCTTAGCTTGCATAAATTTAACCCAAAAATTCTCCTAAATGCCCATATTGTAAAGATGAAATGGCTGGCCTCTTACATATGTTCTGGAGCTGTAAATGCATATATAAAGTTTGGAATTCCTTAAAACTAAAATAAAATAATATTCTGCTTTTGCTCTATACAGTTGAGAATATTCTGGAGTGCAACTTAATGCAAGTTTAGGGGAGAAAGGTGCAATCAGGAGGGGCAGGAGAGGCAATATGGGCTGCGGTAGGCTGCTATCACGCACGCAGGAGGTACATTTTACAGTTCTCAAGTTAGTACTACCAATTGTGTCAATAAGGCTACCTACACTGAGGTTTCCTTCCTTAGTAGATGTTCGTTGGGAGCGTTGAGTGTTTGCCTGGAGTCCAGGCATTTCCAGGGCATTCCAGTTGAGAACAAATGTATTGATTTTCTGATTATGCTCCAAGTCAAAATCCATTTATACAGCCATGAAAGTCCTAGAAGATCTAAGTGTCTTTGAAATATTTTATGCCTTACTTTTGAAATATTATTACCTGTTAATTACGTTTTTACTGATACCCAAAAGAGTAATGTATGTGTCCTGGCATTACTGGGTGTGTGCACAGATAAAAATCAGTGATATTTTTACACACACAAACAAGACTAAGCCACAGCAATACTAGTTTTGCACTTATTTCAGCAAATAGCAATGCCTTGTGCAGTAATGGTAGTGACACAACAGATTAGTAACTGTTGTTTAGTGATCATCAGACAGCAGCAGGGGTAAGTCACTTTTATTTACCTCATTGAGGAGTAGTGTGTACCTGTCGCTGTCCCTGATTTGACAGACTGTCCCTGATTTTGTCTTATAATTTTGCTATGTCTCTCATAAAAAGTTTTATTTGCTGGTAAATCATTTGGGATTACAAACAGTCAGTAAATCCAGAGATCAGAGTGTAATACTTATTATTGTCCAAAAAATGCATGTTGATGCAAAATGTGTTATTCTATTAACTTTTTAAGTGAATTAAATTAATATTTAAAATGTGTTCCTGATTTTGAGCCTTTTTGCTGTTATTATATATTGCAGAATTCTTCAGAAAAGAAGTTGATAGTTTTAGTTTATGGTGTATTGCCAGTATTTATAAAACTCCTTGAAAGAGAAGTCCATCCCTGAAGACTGGAAGCATTAGCTCTCCTTAAAATCCAAGGGGTGCATTGATATTGGTCACTCTAAGCTGCTGATCTCTCCAGTGCCCAACTTGCTCATGTTCATTATCAGCTTTATTCTAACAAGGTCATATCACAGCCCTGTTCAGTTAAAGGGCATAATCAGAAAATGAATATATCTTTCTCATTTTCCCCAAACAGCAGCAGCTTTTGTGGAGCCCCTACACAGTCAAGGATGATTAAGGGGTCCTCCTGCAACCATGGGTCTTGCAGATTCCTAAAGCTGGCTATGTTGTTAGTTTTAGTAGAGATTTAGCTAAGCCAGGGGCACTATGTCAGTGGCAAAATATTTCATGGAATTGTGAAGCCTGTTACTTAAAAAAACACTCCTACTATAACCAGATATATCTTTGAATTTTAAAGGAGGTATGAATAAGAGTTATTATTGCACATCTGGTT
Organism: Protopterus annectens; assembly: GCF_019279795.1. Classification (NCBI taxonomy): domain Eukaryota; kingdom Metazoa; phylum Chordata; order Ceratodontiformes; family Protopteridae; genus Protopterus; species Protopterus annectens. The sequence continues at coordinate 1,635,985,637 of NC_056731.1, read as the reverse complement.
TATTAAGTACACAGATTGCTGTACTAGCTTTTATTGGTTTAACTGATGTGTTAAAAAATATCAAGATAAAATAACTTGGCTGTGGTTGGGGCCCCCCTAGACCAGGGTGACCCAGCAACTGCAAGGTTTGCTGGTGCTTAAAGCCAGCTATGAACATAAAGTAGTATTTTTTAATACTGGGAAGCAATACAACAGGAAAACTAATGAAAATGCTAGCAGAATGGCAAGGACAGAGCTTTGTGGTACCCCAGGCCTTAATGGAAGTAATTGTGACTGAAAATGATCAGTGATAATTTTATAAGTTCAGCTTTGTAAATAACTTGTGAACAAGTTTATTGTGTCTAAAGTCATAAATTAGTTTTACTGGTCTTGCATGCCTATCCAAGTCAATGGCTTGTGATAGGTTAAGAAATATAACTCTTCTCAGTTCACTTAATTCTTCTGCTTGGAGTATGTTTTGGTGAATACAGGGTAGCTGTAGTACTCTATCCCTTTCCAAAGTCACGCTGATGGTCACTAAGCAATCTGCAAACATATAACAAATTTAGCATTGCTTTTTTATCCATGATTGTGTCTAAAGATAGCCCAGAAAGGAGCATTTCATGTCCCTTGTTTTCAATAAATAAATAAAAATTTTTTAAATTAAATAATGGAATTAACTAAAATGTAATTAGAGTTTGATTTGCTTATTAACTTTATAAGGAGGTACATGGTTAATTTTTAGTTGAATCCTGAAGGTGAGAACAAGAAAATTACAGTTCAGTACGTGAAGCAATGTCACAGATTGCTATATTTTTTCTTTGTGCTTTTCCCCTCCTTGCCTTCCAGGCATCGAGCATCTACTTATCAGTATCACTCATTTATTCCCTTGCCCTATATATCTTCCAGTGACAGTGAGAACTGACTGGAGGAGCCCTCATCTAGTGAGCCATAGAGTTAAATTGTGCCTTTGCTGCCATCCTAGCTATGGGAGTGTTTGTTGCACTCCTAAACTCCCAGCCCACAGTAGCTAACTTGAGAAATAATTTCACTGGAGTGATTTCTGTTCCCTCTCAGTATGTGTACCTAATCCCAAATATATGCTTATAACAGGTGTCTTGCTGCTTATCATCATTAAACCTATGTTTCCTGATCCTTGGCCATTACTGCATCTGGCAGTTAGTATAAAGAATTAAGACTCTGAGATGTTAATGAACTATTTCCTGTAGTCAAAGGTACAGTGTTTGATTCCTTACACCTCCATTTGCCCAGTGTGGGACTCTGAGGAAATCACTCGACCAGATATAGCTCCCAAGTGGCCGTTGAAAAGGAACACATGTTCAGTGGGTTTACCTGGTTACAAATGTATAAAAATAGCATTGTGCATGCTTCTTCTTGTAAAGGAGCAGTCAGCCAACCAGCAGCTACCCTCTATCTCCTCCAGGATATGCAAGCTGGTGTAAACCTTTCACACCCTCCCCTATCCAACTCTTGCAGCACCTGAGTCACTGTTCAGTGACAGGTCACCTGGGTTGTAGCCAAGACTTTGTCCATCTATGCCACAGAGCCTGGATATGAAGTTCTTCAACAAAATAGTGTACAACTGCACTCAGGGAAGAATACCATGTAAAACTATTAATGAAAACATTGTTTCAAGGTGTGTATTTCTTAGTTAGGCACAGACTAGACAACTAAAACATGGTTATAAACAAGGGAAATAGTGAAGTACTGTCTATAAATAGATAACAAGCAGAGAACCAGAGAAGGATGTTTCTAGTAAGACACAGGAAGGTTCAAAGAGAAGAACAACTGAAATGGATATGTTAAAGGTGTTCCAAATGATATTTCAATGTGTCTACAAAATGTACTTGTTTTGTTTTTCTTAATCAGGTGGATTTATCGAAGGACCTTGCTCACTGGGCTCTATTGAAATCTGAAGAAAAATATTTTATCTCAAGTGTATTAGCTTTCTTTGCTGCTAGTGATGGAATTGTCAATGAAAACCTGGTAAGAGTGATATGTTATTATAAAAACGTAGTGGGCAAATGTAGATGACTGTTATTAAAATGAACAGCTTACAGCAGAACCAAAGCACCTGTTAAAACCGTGGGGCAAAGCTTGCCTATAGTAGAAGAAAAACATTTCAAATGACACATGCACTCATTTCACATCACTACATAACCTCACAACACAGACCATCAGATGGCACATACTCACAAAATCAAATTTCTCACCACAAAAAAAAATGTATATTTTAAAAAAAAAAAACACAAGTGTTTCTTATGAGTTTCCCCAAAATATTTTGGCAAGAAATCAACCTTCTTACTGGAAGTAAAATACCAAACTTTAATACCACTCAAAACGCAATTTTCTGCAAACAGGATCACCTATCTATATATGGTCTCACCAGTGCTATCACAGCCTCCACCTCTGTATGTACCACCCTTTTACTTCAGACAAATCAATCAAAAAGAAGGACACTCCTGAGGACACTGATAATTTAGCTCCCCAGTTTCTCATCTTCACTTCAAACTGCATGCCAAACATTTAGAAAGCCATTCTTATTAGACCCTTACTGAAACATCCAAAACCTACAAAATCCTCAAACTTTTGGGCAGTCTCCAGTTTGGCCACTGTAGGCAAAATTCTAGGAAAAACACTCACTACTCACAGCTGTATCACCTCCACATCATTTCTTATAAACAGCATGGTTTGGGTTGGGATGTATACATTGACTGCTCTGTGGATCCTTACAGGCAAAATCCTGCTTATATGGATAAAGGCAGCCTCACAAGAACTTTGTTTATTGGCACCCTACATACATTTGGCCATATTTTTTCATATTACCTTTAAGCATCTATTGCAAGACCACCGGTTATTGGAGATCCCACATTTTGCTTTTCAGTAGTCATCTTGTGATTAGTGCTTCTGTTTTCTCCTGGTGAGAGAAGGAGTGCAGTTACATTATTTCATGGAGACTGCTGATCACCAGAAAGCTTAATAACTGCTTTATAGGTGACAGCTTGGAATCTGTGCTTATATTCTGATCCTGATGAGAGTAGGAGCAGAGTGCAGGTGGCAAGAGGCAATACAGAATGACATAGAAGAGTTAGACCAGTGTATTAAAAATGACCTGATTTTTACTATTAAGGAAGAGAAAGATAAATATTTTAATATTAGAAAAGATATTGACAATAAAAGTGAGGACTTGGTGTATAGAAAATTAAAGAAACTAGAAAGAGATATTAAGGAATATGATACTAATAACAGTTACCCAAAACCTTCATATAGATATTTGAAACAAAATAATGAAAGTAGGCAGAATTTTCAAGCACCACTTCAGGAAAATGAGGTAGAATGAAGGAATTTTCATGGGAAGGTGGACCAGGACTATGAATAAGCCTTTCCACCTTTGCGGAGATCCAAAAGGCTGTTGAATAAACAAGGTCCTCCACAGTCAACTTTTCAGTGGAGGGGGGAAGAAGGGGGAAGGGGAGATTTTAATTGATTCCCCACCTTACCACTAGTGACAACAGAGAGATCATTGTAGAGGGAATTAGAAACACATATAATAATTTTTCCATCTATAATTTTAGTAACTTAGGTATAGAGAAGGAACATTTTGGACTATTTTCTAAGGGTCTAAAATGTATCCCATACAAAAAAGGAGATATTACCAAAACACTACTGGATATTAAATTGTTTTTGAGAAAAGTTAATTTGAGTATCATGTTCCCTATGGATAAACCTATTAAAAATACAGATTTAAAGCGTAAGACTATTTATAACCCACCCTTACATCTTCAGTTAAAAAATCTGGAAAAAGTTATGGAGAAAGAAGTGAGAAAAGAATACACAAATATTAAATATAAGGTTAATTTAAGTAACAAAGAAAGGGAATTATTATATGAAATAAAAGGAAACACCCATATTAGAGTGATGAAACCAGATAAAGGAGGAGGGGTGGTGATTATGGATAATATTTGTTATGAAAGTAAGATGAACATGATACTATGGGATGAAATGAGATACTCCAGTGTGTCTAAAACTGAGGTTAATATAGCCTATAATAAAATAGATATGGGCTTAAGGGATATGTTACAAGAAGAATTAATAGATTATAACACCTTTATGTATCTAAAAGTTGATAAACCAAGGATACCTACAATATTTGGTATTCCTAAGATACATAAATGTGAAAGTGATCCCCCATTAAGACCAATTGTATCTGCAGAGGGATCTAAAACTTATTCCCTGGCTAAATATGTGGACACAAAATTAAAAAGTCTATGGTTAGGAAGGAAATCTATATTAAAAGATTCCTGGGACCTCCTAAGAGAAATTTCTGATGATTTTATACCATGAAAATCTACTCTTTATAACTATAGATATTATAGACCTATTTTCCTCCATACCTTATAAAAATGGTATGGAAATGTTTGAAGAAATTGTTTATGAAGATCAGGGTTTAACACAGAATGAAAATTAATAAATGTCTGGTTAATGGATTTGATATTGAAAAATATTTTTTTATATTTCAACGGAGAATTTTACCAATAGATTCAAGGGGTTGCAATGGGAGCAGCTTGTGCCCCAACCTGTGCTAATCTAGTCCTGGCAAAATGGGAAGAGAAATATATTTTAAATACTGAATTCAAAGATTGCTGGACACTGTATCGTAGGTTTTTGGATGATATAGTTATTTTTTGGACAGCTGGTAAAGAAAGATTTGATGAATTCATGATTTATATGAACAATACAACTAATGTTTTCAAATTTACATATAAAATTTCTGATTCCTGTTTGCAATATTTGGACATAGAGGTATAAAAGGTGGAGAAAAAATTTGAAACAAAGATATTCAGAAAATCTACCTTTTGTAACTCATTCTTAATTTATAAGAGTGCACACCCCCTGCACTGTAGAAAAATATTGTCAAGGGGCAATTTGTACGGGGGTGTCGCATGACTAGTTTGGATAATGATTTTAAAATAGAATGTGAATTGTTAGAAAAAATGTTCCTAGAAAGAGGTTACCCCTTGAATCTGATTAAAAACATGAGAGAAGAGGTAGAAAAAGGAAGAAATAATAGATTTAAACCCATTCAAAAATGTAGAGAACAAATTGATGGGGTTAATACAAATAAAGAAAACACTGGAGATGATTACCAACAAGTTTTAGTTTTAGAATATAATGTTTTAAATAGTAATATTAAAAAAATATTTTTAAAGGAATGGGAGAGATTTGTCTCCCTTACAGATTTAGAGAATATACCTAAAATTCCACACAAAGTAGTATATAAGAATTCACAATGTATTAGAACTATATTAGAAAATAAAAATAAAGTGAATTTTAATAGAAATAAGGTAGGTACATATAAATGCGGTCATTGTACGCAATGTACATATATTATGAATATAGACAAATACTACCTGGAAAGTAGGGATAGGTGGATCAATAGTTCTGAATACTATAATTGTGAATCAAAGGGAATTATTTACTTGGCCATTTGTGTAGTTTGTAAATTCTTCTATGTAGGAAAGACAGAAAGAAAGTTAAAAAGAAGGATTTACGAACACACTTATGATATAACAGTGGGGAAGGATACTAATGCCTTGTATAAGCATTCAAAGATATGCTTAAAATCAAAATTTTCTTTTATGGTATTAGAACAAATTAAAAGTGATATCAGGGGAGGCCCCTGGGAAGAAAACATTGAATTCAGAGAGTTATGGTGGCAAGTGACCCTTGAGGCAGGTAGTCCACCTGGTTTAAATGACTATGTATCAATATTACCTTTATTAAAATTAAGGTCTGCTAAGCTTTGAGATGCAAAGTCATGCAATTAATCAAAACAGCCACCAGATGACATTATATCCTCCCATTTTATATGGAATGTTATGGCACTATTCAGGAATTGTTTATTTAAACATATGTTAATTTTTTATAACTTTTTATTCTTTTAAATTTTGTACAGACATTTTATAAATCGATTGTAAATGTAGGGTAATCATATGTTTTAAAATGGTTTAACATACTTGTATTTTAACAAGGTTTAAGAATTAACTATGACATTTTAGTGAAAAGCGGAGAATGAATTGTAATAATATTTAATTCGTTTAACTGCAAAACTATTGGTAGTTTCAAATAAGAAAGTATCTAGCCTATTGGTTTTTGTTAAATTACTTTAATATAAATACTAGGTAAATCTGTTATGCACTGGTCATCTGATGAAGTCTAACTGAATAAGACAAAAATGCACGTTATTATAGTGAAGGTGTTCATGTTTTACTGTTATCTTTTTTTGTTCATTTGTGTTCGTTCTATGTGGAATTAATAAATTTTATAAGCTGCATTTTGAGTCTCCGCTCTGTGTTTCAGCACAGTATATTTGGATTATTGGTTTATTTTGTGCAGTTCCACATTTTCCTGGTTTACATTATATCCTGGAGACTGCTGATCACCAGACAGCTTAATAACTGCTTTATAGGTGACAGCTTGGAATCTGTGCTTATATTCTGATCTTGATGAGAGTAGGAGCAGAGTGCATTTTTTGGAGAGTGAGTGGCTGTGCTTAACATACCTGATTGGTCTGGTTGTTATTCAAGGCATCTACCAGAAAAAGGCTACAAGTCTGCAGACCCTTGCAACATCTGGAACAAGACTGGATCACCAAACAGGCCATGGCCTTCTTCTCTTCTTTGGATTGGTGCTAACATTTTGCTTCTGGTGAGAGAAGAAGCAAAGGAGTATCGTATCCCAACAGAGTGAAGCTGTGCTGAAACCAGCATTAGTAGTAGCCAGGTAGTAGCCATTCATATGACTCCCCTCTTTTCATCATTCTTGACAAGCTAATTCTTTATTTTCAGTAAGTACTGCTTGATTTCTTCCTAACTTTAGAATATCTGCCTAAATACTTCATCCATACATTTTCAGGGCATATGTATTAGTTTCCCGTCAAGTGTTTGTCAGTGCTCTGTACAGACTCAGACACTTTGAGTGACATTTTTTCCTGTAAAAAGCTTCAGTACTTAATATATTGAGCTCATATCCAGGCATGTCTAAAGGTCAGTTCCCTGTGCTTTCTCCTGTCAACCTGGTGAATTTGGGCATCTTGAGGCAATGTAGCAACTGCCTCACGTACACAGACAACCCTCTCCTCTTACCTCCCAGCACTATGACTTGTGAGAGATGCACTTATATAGTGATATTAGAAGCCAAGCACTCTCCAGCCAAGACTGGATTAGCCAGTCAAGAGGAGAAGTTTAATACCTGCACCACACCACATTCAACACATAGCCCTCCAGAACTTACACCACCACAACCCTCACATAGTAACACAAAACACACACCTACTTTCATGGAGGCTGTCAGTAAAAATCTGTCCAAACAACAGCGACCTCTGAGGCAGAAACTCAAACAACCACCACATCCCAGCACAAACCATGAGACACATAGCTCACATAAATAGTGTGCCACTCAACCAGAGCCCATAAGGCAAAACAACTTACCCAAGACACTAGTCATAGGTGACTCAATAGTAAGGGACACTGATGTTCCACTCACTAGGTTGAATAAGTAGAAAGTTACGGTCAACTGCCTGTTGGGTGCCAGGATTTGCTGTGCAACATCAGGAACATTAGAGAACAATGTTCAGTAACCAGTTTCTTTCTCAAAAAATATTTACATATTTGGCCTAAGACTAAAGACAGAAAACCTATATGAGAATTCATTTAAGGTAGCTGAGAGGCATATCCCCCGGAACACAACTTCACTGTACTGACCACAGCTTCTCCCTCCTAGCCATGTATTCCCATGAAACTTAAAATACTTCCACACTTACCCTAAATTCAAATCCTAGTTGAAAGTCTCCCTAGCTAAACAAAGCCAATGCAAATGCTTCATCTCAGGCCACATAATTTAATGCTTCTTAACATACCACCATGTCACTTTACACACCCCTGCTAATCTAAGTCTATAAACCAGCCTTTTAAGGATGTGGACATACTTAATTTACTCTTCTGTATGCTCTCATTTGTGCATGCTATATGTTGTATCAATATCCTACTTTAAATTGTTACATTGCAATGTTATATTGCATTTTTTCTTTCTGTACCATGCTTTTGTACTTTGTTTTCCATTGTGCTTGTGTAAACTGCTTTTATTGTCACAATGTAACTCGGGATGGGTCTGAAATTATCCAGTTTTCATCAGTGCCCTAAACCCCTAATCAAGTAAACATAAGTAAGTAAATGAACAAATACATTCAAAGATGCTTCTGAGTTACATATCATTTTAAAATGTAAAATATTTAAGTGGTACATTAGTCATTCAGAGTAAAACACATTTAGGAAATTATAAGTATTTTGTCTTATTTTTTTCCATCAGCTGCAACTAAATTTAGCACTACATATTTTGTCTTATCTTTTTTATATCAGCTATTGCTAAATTTAGCACTCCATAAGAATGCAACTCTTCCGTGGTATACAATGCAGAATGTTTATTCTTTGAGGAAACCCAATGTTGGATTGTTCATTAAAAGCAAGTGGTTAAACTTCAGACATAATAAAGAAATAATTCATAGGTGCTAGTCAGTAAATTCCTATGGGAAAGTATTTAGTGAAGGTGCACTGTGCCCAAGGAGAGTGTTGTTACTGGCACATAGAATAGTTGACAGAATATGTAGAGACTAAAATAATTCCCCATGCCTCTCAACTACCTTAAATTAATTCTCATATAAGTTTCCTGTCTTTAGTCTTAGGCCAAATATGTAAATATTTTTTTGAGAAAGAAACTGGTTACCGAACATAGTTCTCTAATGTTCCTGATGTTGTACAACATCGTTGAATTTGCCTCATATTTTTGCACTGTTCTTTGTAATTTTTTTGATTTTCTAGTACATCCCTAACATCCATAAGGATTGCAGTCAATCAATAATGCTAATGAGTTGCATACTTCTTTTTCTTCAGGAAATGCATATTGATCAGAGCTGGATCATGGTGAAATGGGGCCCTAGACAGGGTAATGGATGAAGGCCTCACCACAGTAGTTCCCCTGACAGCAGCCCCCCATGCATCCATTCCAGTGCCCCATTACCTGACCATTTTTCTCCATTTACTATAAACACTATTCAAACCTTTTAGTATATATATTTTCTTTTGCACTTCTAAAATTATTACAGATATTTGGATTTAATTTAAATTTTTTATTTCAAATTTTATAGCACAAATACTCATAACCATTTGCTAAACGAGACAATGCAGTCTCACAGTGAAAAAAGACATAGCATTAACAGTATACTTCTTTGCCTTTGAAACTTACATTCATTGAAATGGCATTGAAAATCACATTCAAAGAAAATGCATTTGACCAGTGGCAGATTAAGTTTTACCTTTGGGCTGTTTTCAAACCATAGACCCCTTGCACACACTTTTAGGGAAAAGCATACATGCATGTGTTCTTTGGTTCACCTTCTTGGTTGTATTAAATTATATTCCATGTACAGTACAGAGCCACTTGTTAGAGTGTGTTTTTACATTTTTAGTTTTTGAACCTTTTTCCAGTCAGCAAGGAAACAAATCATATGAACCAATAATGACAAAACTACCAATTTCAGAACATTTCAACCATTAAAGGCCACTCAGACTTCTGTCATTACAATCCACCAATATTAGTCAATATACGCACTCTCTGCAGAAGTAAAAGTCATCTGAATAATCCCACATTAAAGAGATCTATAACTAATGAAAAGGTTGTGCTGGCAAACACTTTACATTTCTGTGTTTCATCTACAAATTCAGTGCCTGCTGTCCTTTAAGAATAAATTGTCTAGCTTACATTAAAAACATTGGTAAGCTGCTAATATTGCATTAGGGCATGGCTGGTAAACTGACATGTTCATAGTTACTAGGAATCTTATCCAAAGGAGAACACACTCAGGGGTGCAATGCACCTCCCACCCCCCACCCCCCCTTAAATTGCACTGTAGTATCAGCAATCCATCTACATGGTATGGGAACAGAAATCACAGCCTTCTGCCCCAAAAGCAAATATGCTGCCTGGTGTGCTACTAACACTGCTTTTAAATCCTATAGCACAATCACTAACAACCATTTGCTAAATAAAACAGTTGCACATTGAAAACAGACAACAGACTTAGCATGAGCAACAGTAAACTTTTCTTCCCATGAAACTAACAATGCCTTGAAAATGCACTGTAACTCTTATTCTTTAGAAATGCACTGAAACTCATTCCTTGAAAATGCACCCAATTGAAGGTAGTTGTTGTAGAGGATTAAGGCTCCTGTCATTTGTAAGTGAGGTATAGAGTTTGAGCCTGAACAAGTTAATTAATCAACCAGCCATCCCTTACAAGGACATTACAGACACACACACACACACACACACACACACACACACACACACACACACACACACACACACACACGTGTGCACACACACACGCACACACACACACACACACACACACACACACACACACACACACACACACACACACACACACACACACACCTCTCTTTTGTCTTTTTATAATGAAGGAACTTCTTGGAGCTCATTCAGCCCTGCAAGTTCTCTGGCAGCAAAGTAGCAGTGTGAAAACAGCAAGTTCCAATGCATGCATGACAAGTTCCAGTGTTTAAAATCTGTGAGTGTGTCGCACTAAAGATGCACACATGCACAAACATCATGCGCCCTTAAAGAAGAAATGGAATTTTTAAATTGTTTAATGTATTTTTTAAAATTGATTAAAAATGAAATGTTGTGGCAGCCCCCCCCCCCAGCCAGCAGGCCCTAGGCAACTGCCTAGGTCACCTAGTACTGGATCTGTCTCTGATGTTGATGCACTACCCATTGTTCTATTAATTTTCTAAATTAATTAGAAAGTAGTATTTACAAACTGTCTCCAGTGTTGTGCTTTTGTTCTCCAGTATGTTTTGGCTTTCTTCCTGCCTCTTGAGCAAAGTAAGCTACTGAGAGTCACAGTGCTGTAGAACTAGATGTTTTCATTGTGAATACTGCAAATGTCAAATGAGATGTAAAGTAAATGAGATTGAATAAAAGTTGAATACAAATCAACAGATCACCAGATCCTGTCAGGGGTCTCCTACCCTCTGGTCTGTTTTAAAGTAGGACTAAATTGTCATGGTTTCATACCATCTGATGTAGGATGCCTTGGCCTCCTCCTCACCTGGCAAACTCTGACCACCTCTCCATATTGTTACTATCAGCAAATAAACCATTGCTAACTAGAGGGAGACCAACAGTGAAACAAGTACGAGTATGACCAGAAGGTGCAGTCTCAGCACTCCAGGATGGTTTTGAGAGCACAGACTAGAGCATACTCAAGGAGGCGTTTATTGAGAACCAGTGTATCAACTTGGAGGAGTACACCGAATTGGTGATGGGCTACATCTCAAAATATGTGGATGATGTGACAGTCACCAAAAACCATCATCACACATGCCAGCTAGAAACCCTGGTTGATGAGAGAGGTGTATGAACTACTGAAAGCAAGGAATGAAGCCTTCAGGTCTGTTGACAGGGATGCCCCCAGAACAGCCAGAGCAAATCTGAACAATGGACTGAGGGCAGCAAGATGCACCTATGGCAGAAAGATCCAGAGCTACTTCTCTGACCAAAAGACCCCTGGCACCTATGGCAGGGTATCCAGTTCATAACTGACTACAGACCCCTATCTTCTCAATGGGAGGACAGCAAGAAATTCCATAAATAAGCTGAATATTTACTTCAGCAGATTCAAGGAAGGGAACAGAACAACAGCAAAGAAAATGTCCATTAGCCATAATGAGAAGATGTTCACCCTCAACCCAGCTGATGTCCAGAGGACACTGAGTTAATCTGGGAAAAGCAGCTGGGCCTGACAACATCCTATGTTGTGTGCTCAGTGACTGTCCAGTCCACCTAACAAATGTCCTCATGGATATCTTCAATAACTCTCTGAGTCAGCAAATAGTTCTGAAGTGCTTCAAAGATATAACAATCATTCCATTACCAAAGAAGTCTCCACCATCTTGCCTAAATGACTACCACCCTGTAGACCCTCACCTCTACAGTGATGAAGTGCTTTAAAAGGCTGGTCAAAGACACCATAACATCTGGGCTGCCTGCTGATCTTGACCCTCTGCAGTTTGCTTACCGAGTAAAATGCTCTATGGCAGATGCCATCTCTCTAGCACTCCATGTATCGCTGGAACACCTTGAGAATAAAAAACACCTACATGAGGGTACTGTTCAGTGACTTTAGCTCTGCTTTTAACATGGTCATCCCTCTTCATCTGCTAATGAAGCTACTCCAACTAGCTGTCAACACTCCACTTTGTAACTGGATTCTTGACTTTCTCACAGACAGACCTCAAAAAGTGTGCACAGGAAATAACTCCTCAGATAGCATCACTCTTAACACTGGAGTCCCACAAGGATGTGTACTAAGTCCCTTGCTGTTCACCCTGTTAACACATGATTGTACAGCCAGGTACAATACAAACCACATAATCAAGTTTGCTGATGACTCAATGGTGGTGGGCCTCATCAGTAATGATGATGAAACAGCATATAGAGATGAGGTGGAACAACTGATTACCTGGTGTGGAAATAACAACGTAGCTCTAAATGTGAACAAGACAAAAGAGATAATTGTGGACTACAGGAAAAATCGCAAGGAGCATTCTCCCCTAACCATCAATGGGGAAATAGTGGAAAGAGTGAGAACCATGAAGTTTCTGGGAGTGCACATTGATGAGGACTTGTCTTGGAACATCAATACAAATGCCATAGTCAAGAAAGCACACCAGAGACTGCACTTTTTAAGAAGGCTGAGGAGAGCGAATCTCCCATTGACAGTTCTCATTAACCTCTATAGAGGTACTATAGAAAGCATCCTGATGAACAACCTCATAGTATGGTATGGAAGCTGCTCTATCTCTGAACGCAAATCCCTCCAGAGAGTGGTGAAGACTGCTGAGAGGATCATTAAGACTACCTTACCACCGATCCACAACTTGTATTTATCCAGATGTCTCAGCAGGGCTAGAGGAATAATTAAAGACTGCACTCACCCTGCTTACAGACTGTTGCTGCATTTATCATCCAGAAAGTGCTTCCGAAGCATATGTTGTAGAACTATGAGATTCAGGAACAGCTTCTTCCCTAATATCATCAGGCTGCTGAACTCTAGTAACCACTATGCTCCATGATGGCAATCTGGGTCAGTAGAAACTGTAAAAGTTTGTCTCAAATTGTGCATTAACCTGGTTACCAGTCTCATCTAACACTTAGTGCAATATTTACCATGAATGTAATTTATAGGCCATCTAGGGCAGTAGCAGTGCAGTAAAATATCTATTCTTTCAGTGCAATACATGTTGCAAATTTGTAAATGAACTATAGTGCAATACTCTAATGTTCACAGTGCAATACTCAAATGTCTCTTTCTATGCAAGGATCAATGCAATGTCTTAACCATTTACCTGTGCAATACTGAAGTCTCATGCAAGTAAGTGTTCACTTCGAAAAGTGTAAAAATGTGTTTCTAATTATGTGCAATATTCGTCTGTCTACCTGCATATCCGTGATGTAATACCTAGATGTTATATGTGTAAATGTCTGTGAAAATAGTCTATATGTTGTCTGCACATGGAGTCTGGAGACACAAAATTTCATTCAGTTTTTGCACTTGTGTGATTTCTGAATGACAGTAAAGTTTACTTTGACTTTGACTTTTGACTTTGACTAAATGTAAGACATCATGAACTGGCTGCTTCCTCATGATAACTGTAAAATGAGCATGCAGTACAATGTATGTAGTGTTTTAAACTGCTCACGTCTAAATTTGTTATCTTACCATATGCCTGGTCATTCAGACTCCTAGGCTTATTATGACAAATTGTGATGTTCTACCCAATAATTTGGAGGTTCTTGTACATTAAAGACTATTACGAAGACTGCAATGGTTGGGCAACTTGGAAGCATGACTTTGGAATGAAGTTGCCTCTTGAAACTATCCATATCCTCACCCTATATATCCTTATGTGGCTTTTGCCACATGCTCTCATTATTCTCATTGTTTGATTCATCTTTCCAGGCTGAACTTGAAAATAGTCTACCAGGATTCAACCCTGGTTAATAAATGGAAATAAAGTAAAATAATAATACCATTTGAATCAGCTTGAACCTGTTTTCTTTTTGTCGGGTAACAGTGCACAGCAGGACTCTCCCATTTGTTACAAAATTTGCTGCTTTATGCTTTGCAGATTTTGGTAACTACATATAGTCCTACCCTATTATTTAACAGGAAACGTAATGGGGGAATACCTGTCATGGGAATACCAATGATTTCTTTCCATTCGTAACTTCTGATCAGTAGGCAGTGGGGCACTTCAATTAAGGTGTTAAAGTGTCAGTGCCTGAGCATGCTTTTTGCAAGGTCTAATCACTTTATTTGTGAAAGTGAAGGCTAGATAAACAGCAAAGTCAGATGTTCTTCGTCTTCCATTGCTGCAGTCCTGACTATTGGGTATAGTCCGCGTCCCAGTCGGCCCGAATACCAGAGTATAAGGCTGACGTCGGTCATGGCGCCTTAGACTGACGTCAGTACGTCAGGGTACTAATGCGCATGACCGACGTCATTTCCTCAGTCTTTTTTGCCGCATGGTCCGATGCAGAAGCAATTTTGCGAGTGCAGGTTGGCGTTCTGAGATTTTCCGAAACCGGAGTTTCAGACCGAAACAGAGTTGGCTAAGTAACCCGTTAGAACATTTTCGTTTTTCTTGCCTCAGTATTTAACCGGATGTCAGAAAAAGTGAATAACTGTATTTCTTGTGGGAAGCAGATACCGCATAGGGATTATCATACATTGTGTATACCTTGTTTAGGGCCTGAGCACGGCGTTGTTGGTTGCCGCTCTTGTGCTAGATTTAACAAGCGGACTATTCCGCGGAGGCTAGATTGTGCTGGGTTAGTATTTGGGACGCGTTGCAATTATACCATGCCGTCGGATGCTCCGGCCGCTTCATCCAAGAAGCGCAAGGACAAAACAGTGAAGCCTAAGGGTGAGGAACCGGCAGTCCCGGACGTCGGTTCTTTAGTAGGCTCAGTGGAGCCAGAGGTTTTGCCAGGAGTCTCCATGGAGTCTCAGGCAGATACTTTATTGTTACAGGATGTGCCCTCTCAGGAGGTAGGCCAGGCTGAGGGGCTTCTGAGGTAACTGTTCTTCCCTCTCTTCCCAAGGTAGTTAGGGCCTCTCCTTCTGTTGCCAAAGCTTCTTTTAGAGGTAGGCCAAGTTCAGCTTCTGTGGGGGCTTCTCCTAGCATTTCGGGCTCTGTGCCTAAGAAACATATGCTTAAAATGGCAGAAGATTTGATTACTCTAATTAGAGGTTCTATGCCCCCTGATAAGAGGCCTAGGGTGGAACAGGAGTTTGATAGTTTTGAACAGTGTTCACAGGCTTCAGAGTCTTCTGTGGAAGACTTACAAGAGTTTCCTACTTATTCTGATTCTGATGTGGATGATTCCACTCCTACAGCTTCTCCTCCTGAGGATTTTTCATTTTCAGAGACTCTTCACTCCATGAGGGAGCACTTTAAATGGGAAGGCCAGGATTACTCTGATTCCAGGAAAAGGCTTAGGGAATTCTTGTTTTACCCCAGCATAGGCCCTTAGCTATTCCTCCTGTGTTGCACCTGGTAGAGGATGTTTTTGCAGAGGCTTCCCTGAACCCTGACTCCTTGCCTCCTGCTCCTGTTAAGCCTGATAGGTATTATAGGGTGCCCGAAGCTCATAAGTATTTGTTTAAGAGTCCTAGGGCGGACCCAGAAACTGTTTCTCAGGGGCCTAAAGGTGTTAAAGCTTCTGTGGTTAAAAATCCTGTACCCTCTGATAAAGAGGCAAGGGCTTTGGATAGGTGGGGGAAGAAAGTGTATACTTCTTCCACTCTAGCCATGAGGGCGTTGAATTGTCAGTTTCACATGCTAAAATATCAGAATTATCTCCTTTCACAATTGAAATCTAAGGTGGATGCTTTGGCGGAAGGTATTGAGTGTAAAGAATTGCTGGATTTGGTTCATGTGTCTGAACAAGTGGGTAAGCATTCTTTGCAGTGTGGTTTTGATGCTGTTCAGGCCTCCTCGAGGGTGGCTGCTACTAGTTCTGTTCTTCGCAGACATGCCTGGTTGAAGGATCAGAATTTAGCTGAGCATGTTAAGACCAGGATTTTGGATGCTCCTTTACAGTCTGATGTGTTGTTTGGACCGCCTGTGGAAGCAGTTTTAAAGAAAATGGAGGACAAAGCTAAGTCTATGCAGACTGTTAAAGATTTTTGCAGGTGCAGCCTCCAGTTTAGTAGAAATTGGCCTGCTAAGGGGTGGACATATCCTGCTTATGGTTACCAGTCTAGGGGTAGGTCTAGACGTGGTAGGGGCAGGGCTCAAGGTTCATTTAGGCCTAGATCAGAGAGTTCACCTGCTCAGACTTCTGGTGAGGGCAGGGGTCAGTCCTTTCGTAAGCAGACACAATGACCTGCCTTTTCAGCTGCCAGTGGATTCTCGTCTGGCAGCTCCTTTGGGAGGAAGACTGTCTCTTTTCAAAGAAAATTGGGATTTAATCACTCAAGACAGATGGGTGCTGGATATCATTCATCACGGTTACAGATTTTATTTCCACACCATGCCCCCTTTCAAAGGCATGCCAGATGTTCCTCCTCCACAAAGAAAAGAGGCTCACAAGCAAGTTTCTCAGTTACTCCAGATAGGGGCCATTCAGCCAGTCCCTGTGTCAGAAAGGGGCTTGGATTTTATTCTCGCCTGTTCCTAGTACCAAAGAAGGGGAACACGTGGAGACCAATTTTGGATTTATCTATCCTCAACACTTATCTGGACATTCCCAAGTTCAAGATGTTGACGTTACAACAACTGTTACCTCTGCTGGGCAAGGATCACTGGATGGTAACTTTGGATCTCAAGGAAGCTTACCTTCATGTGCCTATAAGGCTAAGTTGCAGAAAGTATCTGCGGTTTCGAACTGGAAATTTTCATTATCAGTTCTCTGCATTGCCCTTTGGCTTATCTACTGCCCAGAGTATTCACAAAGGTTCTGGCTCCAGTGATAGCTTACTTCAGGCTTCAAGGCATTCAAATCTATCCTTACTTGGACGACTGCCTGATTCTGGCTCAAGAAAAGGAAGACCTTCTACAGCATCTGGAATATGTCATAGCAGTGCTAAGATGCCTAGGGTATTCTGTGAACGAAATAAAGTCCAGTCTAGTACCCTCTCAAGACATGTGCTTTCTGGGTGTGAGACTGAATACAGCAGCCCAGATGGCCTTTTAACCCCGGACAAACAAAAGAGTCTGTCACTTTACTTCCATCAACTATCTCATCAGTCCGTGCTGACTGCAAGGACAGTCCTTCAAGCATTAGGGTTCATGGCATCTTGTATTCTGGTGCTTCCCAATGCCAAACTGCATATGAGGAAGCTGCAATGGTATCTCAAAAATGTATGGACACAGCACTGCCAGGATTTGGACACTGTCATTCAAATAGTACCTTGCCTTCAAAAGGAATTCTTGTGGTGGGCTCAGGAATGTCACCTAAACAAGGGACTCTCTGTGACCCGGCCAGAGGCGAGTCAGATTTTAACGACAGATGCCTCGGACACTGCTTGGGGAGCTCATCTAAATGGAAAGTGGATACAAGGCAAGTGGCCTGCCAGACTACAGCATCTACATATCAACATGAAGGAGATGTTAGCAGTCCAGTTTGCATTGATGGCTTTCAAGGAGTTACTTCTTCCAGGGCAGGTGTTGATTCTAACAGACAACACAACTGTCATGTGGTACATCAACAAGCAAGGGGGAACACATTCTTATCCTCTATGCAGGCAAGCAATGATTTTATGGGAGACTGCGTTAAGCCTGCAACTAACTCTTCAGGCAAGGTTTCTGCCAGGAGCACAGAACTCCCTAGCAGATGTGTTAAGCAGACAAATCATGGATCCCCACGAGTGGAAACTGGATCTTCATGTATTTCAGAAATTGACAGTGTCATGGGAACTCCAGACATAGATCTGTTCGCTTCTCCACTAAACCACCAGCTGCCAAAGTATTGCACAAAGGGGTTTCATCACACAGCTTGGAAAGTGGATGCTCTGTCTTTCAGTTGGAAAAACCTTCATGTCTATGCCTTTCCACCTCTGCCTCTTCTTCCAAAGGTATTATTAAAGGTCAGACAAGACAGGCCAAGGATGATTTTGATAGCTCCAGATTGGCCTCGGCAACACTGGTATCCACTACTACGGAGTCTGGTAAAGGAAGCCTCCATGGCCTTTACCTCTGATTCCTCATTTGTTATCTCAGAAGGATGGTCATCTGCTCAATGTCAAGCTTCACTCTCTTCATCTAACAGCCTGGCATATTCTCTCTTGAAGCACAGCAGGTCTCAACTTCCTCAACAAGTTTTAAATGTGATTATGGAAGCTAGAAGACCTAGTACAAGGAAGGTGTACGCAGACAAATGGAAGAGATTTTTATTTTGGAGTACAGCAAAGAATTTGGAGATTTCTGAGCCTAATTTGAGTGTGGCTCTTCAATATCTTACTGAGTTATTGGACAAAGGTTTGTCCTTCTCTTCCATTAAGATTCATGCTGCAGCAATTTCACCTTTGTTTTCGCATCCTTTGTTCAAGCAGTTTCTTAGAGGGGCAAAGAATATAAGACCCCCACGTAGAGCTCCTACTCCTGCTTGGGATCTCAATTTTGTGTTGGAAAAACTTACTCTACAACCTTTTGAGCCTGCGGCTACTGCTGAGTTGAAATACTTGTCATGGAAGACTGCTTTTCTGTTGGCCATTACTTCTGCAAGAAGGGTGTCTGAGTTGCAGGCCCTTATGGCAGTAGAGCCCTTTTTGATTTTCCATAAGGATAGGGTATCATTACGTACTAATCCTTCCTTTATGCCTAAGGTGGTTTCTAGTGTGGCTTTAAACCAAACTATTCATTTGCCTACTTTTTATGCAGATCCCCAGAATAAAGGGGAAAAGATTTTGCACACTTTAGATGTACACAGGCAATTGAGATATTATTTAAGCAGGACTAAGGATTTTCGGCAGTCTCAGCAGTTGTTTGTTTCTTTTGCCTTGAGTTCACAGGGCAAGCCTGTGTCAAAACAAACTATCTCCCGGTGGATTGGCTTTTGCATTGCATTTTGTTATTCCCATCATGGCAAGGAGATTCCAGCTGGGATTAGGCCTCATTCCACTAGGGCTACTGCCACTTCAACAGCATTTCTAAGGGGGGTGGCAACTAAGGATATTTTGGAAGCAGCTACTTGGAGTTCAGTGCATACTTTCTCTAAGCATTATCATCTTCCTATCTACTCTAAGTCTAGGGCTGGCTTTGCCACTGCTGTTTTGCAGGGCATGTTATCAGCTCCTACTTCCTTATAATTTGCCAGCCTCCCTTTCCTCTGCTTTGGGATTCTACCCAATAGTCAGGACTGCAGCAATGGAAGACGAAGAACATAGTACAGTTTTGTACCTACCATAAATGTAGATGTTCGAGGATTCCATTGCTGCAGTCCAATTTACCCTCCCTCCTTCCCCTCTATGTTTAGGGGTGGTTGTGTAGGTGTGTTTACATGCTTATATCTTTTGTATATATTGTTGTATATATTGTACATGTTTTTTGGTGCAGGTTTTTGGGACTTGTCTTTTTGGGTCTTCTGACATCTGGGGCAAGAAAAGACTGAGGAAATGACGTCGGTCATGCGCATTAGTACCCTGACGTACTGACGTCAGTCTAAGGCGCCATGACCGACGCCAGCCTTATACTCTGGTATTGACTGGGACGCGGACTATACCCAATAGTCAGGACTGCAGCAATGGAATCCTCGAACATCTACATTTATGGTAGGTACAAAACTGTACTTTTGTTAAATAATGATGAGCAAAGTACTGCTAAAAGATGTACTTGATCCTTTATTTGTTATTGCCAGTGAGGTATGTTTTTATTTCTTGTATTTATTTAAATTTATTTACCAGGGTAGAGCACTAATCAAAAATTGACCAGTTGTAGGCTCAGCTTGGTTTGTGTGGTACAAGAGCAAACAGAAAGAGTATACACTAATACCTGATGAAAGTTGTAAAGGTATCAGTATATACATAGACATGAACACCATTGTATCATAGAGCTGACATTGCATAATACATTGAAATAGACTAATAAAACTGTTGTAACTGAGCTAAGCTAATAACACTATACACACTTTTCCACAAATGATTAGTCACAGGTTACAGTGATGTCAGAGCAAAGAGGGATTGCAAGATGTCTTAGAGAAAAGAGAAGCAAACCATTCCCTCAATATTTAGCAATGCCAGCAGTTTAGTCTGACAGTGTCCTTTCCAGGGAACAGAACCATGCTTCCTTGGAGTAGCTAAGTCTTTTATCTAAGATATTTTAGTAAAATGATGTTCTGGTTTACAGTCATATGCTCAGTACTCAGGTGTTTGAGTCAAGCTATGTGATTTCAACATTACAAAAGCCGGAATGTCGAAAACCAACATTAATGACTGTCCAGACTTGCCCCCTTTCTGAACCCATGTTAGTGCTTGTTCCTGGGTCTAGAGCATTAGGAAGTTTTGGCTTTTGGTGTTTGTATTGTGTATGCCACCATTTGGCATGTTGATGTTTGTGGAAAGGTGACGGATATTGGTTGACTGCCTTTGTGTCGGGTATGTGATAGCAAAGTGATGATGTTAAGTTGTTCAATCTCGCCATTCATTCTTTACTGATGGGTTCGGAGCCGATCCCTCGGCTCCAATACGGCCAATTGCAAAGCTCAAGGTCTTCAAATAGCTCGAGGCCAAGTCCCTATCCTATGATGCACCTGGAAATACCTCAGATCTAGTTTGCCTCTGCAACAGATTGGAGGTTCTGATTTAGCTCGGGCCAATTAAGCTGTTATTTCATTACTATCTTATTCAAAATTTTAACTATTTAGTATAGTTAGATAGTTAGGATTGTTGATAAAGCTCTTATAGCTTTTCAGTGTGTTTTCCCTTCCCATTTACTGTTCTTAATAAATTTCTAGTTGGCCTCTTTTAGGCCTGGTTTAGTAGTAGTTTTCTCTACTTGGTGTGGTCTGTCTAGCCTTCTGCTTTTTATAAATAAGGCTTAGTACAGTAAACCTTAAATCATTAGATAAGGTTATTGTTTATTTTTTAGCTTGCATTGTGTTATTCAGTGACCTTTATCACATTTTCTCAGGTAGTTATAGTTTAGATAGTTATAGTCGATTGCTGTGTGGTCTGTCTAGCCTTCTGCATTTTTAGATAAGGCTTAGTTCTTATTACTGTTGAAGTTACAGTAAACCTTGGTTTATTTAGATAAGGTTGTTGTTTCTTAGCAGCTATCTCCTTTTGCATAGTCTGCTTGTGTGATATCACATTTATACTTGTTATATTGGTGCAGCTGTAGCATTGTTGCCTCACAGCAAGAGGTTCTCCCGTTCGATTCTCGACTGGAGTGCGGGGAGTGCCTTCTGTGTGGAGTTTACATGTCCTCCCCGCGGTTGGGTGGGTGTTCGAAAAACATGCGTAAATGGGTGTGCCATCACTGAAGGTTGAACATTGAGCTAGCACCTCGGCGTTTGTGAAAATCTACTGCCAATCATTAGCGGACCGGAGTTCCGCTGTGGCGACCCCTAACCGGGAAAAGCCGAAAGACAACAACAACATATTGTGTGTGTTTGTGTGTGCGTGTGTGTGTGTGTGTGTGTGTGTGTGTGAGAGTGTGTGTGTGTGAGTGTGTGTGTGTGTGTGTGTGTGTGTGTGTGTGTGTGTGTGTGTGTGTGTGTGTGTGTGTGTGTGTGTGTGTGTGTGTGTGTGTGTGTGTGTGTGTGTGTGTGTGTGTGTGTGTGTGTGATTTAGACTGCTTTTATTTAAGGCTTGTGTGCAGATTTACTATTGTGTAATTTAGCTTTTTCCAGGCTTCTGTGAATAATTACTGTTGAATTTTTTTTGTGGCAACAGTAATTTTTTCTGACATTAATATGGCTGACCAAAATAAGCACCCTAAGTCTGGCTTCAAAAAGTGCCCAAAGTGTGACCAAAAGATGTCTGTTAGAGATAGCCACATTAATTGTGTTTACTGTCTAGGGGCTCTGCATTTGCAAGACAGTTGTTCCATTTGTCATTCCTTCTCCTCAAGGGTCCTGCAGGAAAGGAAGTGGAAACTTATCGATAGAGGGTTGCTTAAGCCTTCATTCCAGAAAGCTTTGAGTGACCAGGATGGATCCAGCAAGTCCTCAAAGTCTTCCAAGACATCAGACTCCAAGAAATCAAAAAAGTCTTTGGCTTCAGCTCCACTGCCATTGGAGCCGACAGTCTTTACTTTTTGGAGCCAGTCCCCAGTCTTGGAACCAGTTTCCAAAGCACCGAAGAGTCCAGTTCTCCAGTCAGTACCACCTTCGATACACTCCTCTCGATCATCTATCAGCTGTCGGATATGGATGTGGATCGTGTGGTACAGAAGCTGTTATTGGCACCGGTATTAGCAAAAATGTTATCAGCTTTGACCCAAATGGCTTTGGAGCTGAAGACCATTGCATTGACTCTAACTATTCCTCCTCTGAGCCATGCTGGGCCTTCGGAGCTGGAGGAGGCAATAGTGGAACCCTCAGAGCCCATGCCTGCTCCAGTGTCTTCGGTTCTGTGTACTCTGAAGTCCTCGGTGTCAATCGAGGACTCTAGGAGCTGACACTCTCTGGTTGGGTCTGGGGAGGACAGTCGGACCGACTTGTCGGTTCCGACTTTGCCTCTCAGGGCCTCGGCTCAGATGAGCTTGGCAGCTACATTGGGCTCGGAGCCCACTGTCCCAGTGCCGGGGGTGTCGATGGTTTCTTAAGATTCGTCAACTCCCTCGCATCGGAGCAGAGGTGCTTTCAATGCCATGAGGAGAGTCATGTCTCCTAGGACATCCTTGACCTCAGGTCTGCCTTCCTCCTCCCCTAAAGTGCCTGTGTCTGCTTCTGCTTCACACGTCCTGACCAAGTGTAGAGACCCAGAGCCTCAGGAAGCCCCATTGGGTGGCCCGTGCTCTTCCAAGACCTCACCAGAAGCTCCCACTGATGAGATTCCCAGGAAGAGATTGTGCAAGAGGAAACATTTAGACTCCCCACAGGAGTCTATAACATCAGATACTGACTTAGATGAGTCAGAAGGGTCCCCATGGTCCCCCTCTGAGGATATCTCCTTTGCTGAGATACTTGAGATCCTTAGGCAGAGGGGTGACTGGCAGTCCAAAAGCCCTACTGAGGATGAGTCAGTTCTCCTGAAGGCTTTTGGGTCTCAGCCCTCCACCTCTTGGGTGTCTCCACCCTTCGATGAGCTGATGCAGTTGGTCTCTCGAAGGGCGTGGGAGTCTCCAAATACTTTAGAGCCTGTCCCTAGGATGCCTAATAAATTCATTTCTGCCCCCTTCAACAAAACATTCTTAACAAAAGGTGTTCCAGTTGATGCCATGGTGGTGGCGGCAGCCACCAAAAAGAAAATGTCTGAGACTTCCTCGTCTACCCATCCTCCTAACAGAGATTTCAGGATTATGGATAGATATGAGAAGAGCATGTTTAGTTCAGTGACCTTTGCTCTCTGTTCGCTGAACTATTTAACCCTTTTTACTAGGTTGCAAAGAGATCTCCTTAAGGAGTTAGGAGATTCTCTTCAGGGTACAGTAGCTGCAAGAGCTTCTGACAAAGTTGCCGCCCAGCTTGCTACCCTCAATTCTATTGTCAACTCATCCATGTGCCTCATCTGTTATGCAGCTGATGGAATGAGTAGGACAGCGGGTACAGGAGTTGCTCTTAGGAGACATTCCTGGATGTGCTTGTGTTTCTTCACAGAGCCTTTCAAGTCTTCCTTCATGAACACTCTCTTTGATGACTCGTCCCTTTTCGGGCCTAAAGTGAAGGAAACCTTAACCAGGTGTGAACAGGACAGAAAGACTCTGTCTGCTGTTGGGGTCCGTTTTTCCACCCCTACCCTAAAGGTCAAAGGGGAGGAAAAATGTGGTTCCAAAAAGCCCAAGGAGCCATTCAGGACACATGTGGTGAACCCCCCTCAAGGGGCAGAGGAGGGAGCAATAATGGAAGACGCCACCCTCGCGACCGAGGGGGTCCTCAACACCAGGGTGACAGAGATCACTTCTCTGGGAAGCCCGACCAGTGCTTCTGAAAGGAGGCCCAACTGTCCTGCTCTGGATGCAGTCAGGGGTTGCTTAGCTTTGTATCCAGATGCCTGGCTCAAAATAACAAAAGACAGCTGGGTACAAAGTATCATTTCCAGACCCCCTCCAATCATAAGAAAAATCCCGGACATTCCACCCAGTTACAGGGAACACTCAACAATAGAGGTCTAAACATTGCTAAGAAAAAGAGTCATCCAACCAGTCCCAGCAGATCAGACAGGATCCGGAACATACTCAAGATTCTTTTTGGTTCCAAAGAAGAAGGGGGACTGGAGACCCATATTGAACCAATACGTAAAGAAAGAGAAGTTTCGGATGGTTACACTTCAGTCTACACTTCCCTTCTTAGGGAAAGACAATTGGATGTGCTCGCTAGATCTCAAGGATGCGTACTACCACATAAAAATGGTCAGACCATCCAGGGATCACCTGCGCTTCTGGCTGGGAGCCAGTCATTACCAGTTTCGATCCCCGCTCTTTGGTTTCACTACAGCCCCCAGAGTGTTCACCAAATGCATGGCAGTGGTCTCGGCTCACATGAGGCATCTAGGATTCCAGGTGTTTCCATACCTAGACGATTGGCTCCTTACCGCCACCACTAGGCATAAACTCTTTCAGGCCAGGGAGTCCACTCTGTCACTCTGCAATCATCTGGGCATTACAGTCAATTCAGAAAAATCTGCCTTGTCGCCATCACAGCATATTGTTTTTATCGGGGCAGAGTTTGATACCACCACCACCACACTAAGGCTTCCAATAGAAAGAGTCTTTCTTCTTCATCAGCATGTCAGCATTCTGATATCAAAAGACAGAGCACAAGCATCAGAAGTTCTGAAATTATTAGGCATAATGGCAGCAGAAATTCCAGCCATACCACTAGCTCATATGCACATGCGGATTCTACAATGGCTGTTGTTCACTCAATGGTCTTACCAAGAGCTCCCCATGACTCACACTATAATGATCACAAATTATTGTGAGAAAGACCTTCAGTGGTGGTTGACCTCACTTCGTGTCACAGTAGGACGCCCATTTGTGTTACCCCCTCCAGTGGCCACAGTGACCACGGACGCTTCCCTTATAGGGTGGGGGGGAGCATTTTCAGGGAAAGACTGCCCAAGGCACATGGACCGATCAAGAGACACAGCTGCATATCAATGTCCTGGAGATGAGAGCAGTACTTTTGGTGTTGCAGTACATTCAGGACTCTCTTCTTCTAGGTATGATTGTGATTCAGACAAACAACATGTTAGTGGTCTCGTATTTGAACAAACAAGGAGGAACCAGGTCTTATCCTGTTTGTTACGAGGCTCTCAGAGTTTGGCTGTGGGCTGTTTCCACCCAGTGCTTTCTGTTGGCAATGCACATCCCAGGGAGATCCAACGTGATAGCAGACAAACTGAGCAGGGCAATCTTATTGCCCCACGATTGGTCCCTCAAGAAAGAAATAGCAGACAGGATATTCTGCAGGTGGGGCCAGCCTTGCTGTGACCTTTTTGCCAGTCACATGAACACAAAATGCAGAAGCTACTTTGCCCTGATTCCCCATCTGGGAGAAGCCCCAAGGGACACACTCGTACACAATTGGCCTCCGCATCTCCTCTATGCATTTCCACCAATCCCATTAATACCCAAGGTTCTACAGAAAGCAAAAACCCTGGGAAGGACCATCATTCTAATCGCCCCTCATTGGCCTTGTCAGATTTGGTTTCCCTTCCTTCGACTTCATCTTTTGGAGGATCCTTGGATTCTGGACCCAGTTCCAGACCTTCTGACTCACCCATCGAGGGATATTTATGCTTCTCTGCAGTCCCTGAAGGTCACAGCTTGGCTGCTCCAATTCCCATCATAGCCAGGTTCCCTAACCTTTCCAATGAGACAAAACAGATCCTTTTGTCTTCTCATAAATCTTCTACTAGAAAGTTATATCTTAGCAAATGGAAAAAATTTTCAATATGGGTCTCTAATAATAATATTGATCCTTACCAAGCCCCTATGGCCTCCATCTTAGAGTTATTGACTATGATTTTTAACAAAGGAGCTGCAGCAGCAGCAGTTTGGGTTCAATTGGCTGCTATTTCTAATTTTCATCTTGGATTTGAAGGATTGAATATCATGTCTCACAAGTTATCCAAAGCCTTTCTCAAAGGGACTTTTCATATTAGACTACCTGTGAAATCTCCTTATTCCCCATGGAATCTAAATTTTATGCTTTTCCACATAATTCTTCCCCCTTTTGAACCAGTTTCATCTTGTGATCTCAAATTTTTGTCTTGGAAAACCATCTTTCTGGTAGCTATTTCTTCTGCCTGCAGAATGTCAGAGCTTCAGGCTTTATCCATCAAGCCTCCCTATTTGATATTCCATGCTGACAGAGTGTCAATTAGAGCAAATCCCTCATTCTTGCCCAGAGTTTGCACTGAAACCAATCTCAACCAAGTTATTGATTTGCCATTCTTCTTCCCCAACCATTCTAACAATTTAGAGTATATGCTGCACAAACTTGATGTTCACAGACAACTCAGATTTTATTTGGATAGAACAAAAGATTTCAGAAAAACAGATCAACTTTTTGTTTCATTTTCAGACTCCAGGAAGGGGAGACCAGTGGCTAAACAACTCTGTCTAAATGGTTATCTGATTCTATCACCTTTTCCTATTCAGCTGCCAATATGCCTTTGCAACACAAGATTAAAGCTCACTCAACCAGAGCAGTTTCTACATCATCTGCCTTTTCTGCCAGACTTCCCATTGATAACATTTGTGCATCAGCCACTTGGTCAAAACCTTATACCTTTATCACTCATTACAAAGTTGACAAGGCCTCCAGGGACAGGGCCTCCTTTGGATCCATGGTCCTGAGAAATATACTCCCGTGAGCCACCCGAAATTGATGGTGCTTGGGATGCTACCCATCAGTAAAGAATGAATGACGAGATTGAACAACTTCACATAAAGAAGTTATGTACTTCCCATATCATTCCATGTGAGTTGTTCATCTCGCCTTCATTCTTATGAACCTCCCTCATACCCCCTCCTGGGCTGATAGATGACCGAGATGCTGGATCCATCCTGGCTACTCAATCCTTGTATTCCTTTCTCTTGGGGGTGAAAGAATGACATATGGTATTGTTATACACAGCAAACAAGATCTGAGATAATTCCAGGTGCATCATGGGATAGGGACTTGGCCTCAAGCTATTTGAAGACCTCGAGCTTTGCAAATGACCGTATCAGAGCAGAGGGATCTGCTCTGAACCCAACAGTAAAGAATGAAGGCGAGATGAACAACTGACATGGAACGACTGACATGGAATGTTATAGTAAGTCCTTAACTTCTTTTTTCATGTTATTTGAGTTTATGGAGCAGTCAAGCTGTATGACAGTGGGGTTTGAGAAGATTTTAGGTGTCCATCCAGACAACATCCAAGACATTTCTGGTGATCTGAGGCTGACTCTTCAGCATTTGGTGCATACAGAGTCAAAGGTCAAAGCCATGGAAGCCAAAATAATGTATTTTGAAAAAAAAAAATAACGTGAGATTCTTGGAAAAAGGATGAATCAACTGATTGCCTGTCTTTTTTTAACTGATAGCTTCATGTGTTGGTGGACCTGATTTTGGAAACAAATGCACTAATACAAGAAACACAGTGCATATTATTATATGTCTACATATGAACCAAAAAAAAAAGAGATTGTCAGCTTAGAGTGGAGCCAGAGTAGCAGAGTCAGAGTTTTCTGTCAAATTAATTATTCTTCATGTCTTGTTCCAAAAAGAAAGCCTTCTTCCTGTCTTTTAATTAGGCAAGGTGAGATAGCTGAAATTTGAATTATCTAAAAACCCTGAAAGCAGAGCCATAGCTAGGTTAGTTGGCACCATAGGCAGTCCTAACTGGTACTCCCCTTCAACCTTAACTTAACCCTTAGTTGAGGTAAAACATGATCAAAGCTGAAGACCAAAAGAAAAAAAAAAGATTTAGAACAAAACAAAATACTCTTTCAAAGTTCTTCTAAACTACTAAATACTTATTTAAGCTGCTGTGGTATCAGCCATGGCTGCTTAAATGATTCACAGTACTGAAGTCACACTCAACCACTGCCAGTCATGTCCACTGGCAGTTTGTGCCCAAGTCATCTGCAGAAGCACTGACTTGCCTGCAGATGATTCTAAAAGTGGTATGTAGGGAGTACCAACAAATGAGATGGGTCAGCCTTTTAGGTCACCCCTCAAGTAAAGAACGCATCTTGAGTCATTTAAATTATTTAAATAGGGAATGTAAAAGAAAAAAAAAGGAGCAGTCCCAAAGGAAAGTGAAATAGATTAAATGTGGGACTCCTAGGACTTTACATAATTAACTAATGCCGTTTCCCCACTTTTGATGTGACAATAATGCTTTTGTGGTTTAACTAGAGCTGTTCATAATATGTTACTATGTATTCATTCCAGTCTACATATGCCTATTTTGGTACTGAAATCCATATAAAGGGTGGAAGGAGGGTTGTACTTTATTGCTTTTGATGCACTGGACGTATTCAGGTAAGGGGAATAAAGTCTGTTTAAACTTGTTAGCATCTTGCTGGCCCCCTTTTAATATGAATAGAGGAGCCCACTTTTCTTTAGTGGTATAATAAAAGTGGAGTTTGTTCTAGAGCAACTCAGCTTAAAGAGTTATTATTAAGTGACTATTGGAACTGCTTACATGTAACTTTTCCATATAAAATATAGTGTGTGGCTGTGATGCTTTTAAATGTCCACATTATTAATTCACATC
The DNA here is from genome assembly GCF_019279795.1 of Protopterus annectens. Classification (NCBI taxonomy): domain Eukaryota; kingdom Metazoa; phylum Chordata; order Ceratodontiformes; family Protopteridae; genus Protopterus; species Protopterus annectens. The sequence goes on along the minus strand of NC_056731.1, from coordinate 1,635,956,614 downwards.
TGATTCCTTTAGGCAAGCTGTTGCATTCCCTAATGACACTATGGTTAAATAATGCCTTTCTCCAAGATGTTCTATGCTTCCCTGTTTTCATTTAGTCTCCTTACCCCTTAAGTTAAAATTAAGTTCAGGGTCATTAAACCTAGATTTCTTAAAATATGTGTAATCTAGTGATTTAAGTGCCAGAACTAAATCCCTCTTCAGTTTTCTATACCAAAGAAGCCCCATATACTACAACCTTTGTCCATATGGAGCTTCTACTATACTGTCTCTCTGCTTTTCCCAGTTAGGGGTCGCCACATCGGAACTCCGGTCCGCTAATGATTGGCAGTAGTGTTTTACATGCTGGCTTGCTGGGCCTAACGCACAACCTTCAGCGAAGGAACGCCCATTCATGCATGTCGACACACACAAGACACTCTAACTGAGAATCGAACGTGCAATGTCTAACTGGGAGGCGACAACGCTACCGCAGCACCACCACCGCAGTATATCTATATGGAGCTTCTACTATTGGTACTTATGTTTCCCTTCAGAATGCCCTTCTATGACCTTTCACAATTTTTTTTATATTCATTATGTTAGAACTACTTGGGCCTTTATTGATGAGTATACCATATTCCCCCATTTTGTTGTTTTGCTTCCAACAGCAACAGCAGCAGCATGCAGAATAGTTAACCTTATAGCTCCTGTTACAGGTCTTTTCATAGTTCAGGCACTTTTGAGGGATGATGCATTTTACAGTACTTATAATTTATATCATCTGATAAGGTTCTGGTACTTTCTGTTTGTGATGCTTTTTTCATTTCAAAACCTTTAGGATCATAGGAGGTTACTAGGTTATTGACCCAGAGGTCATTTCAAGCTTAGCCATTTCATCCCAATGTAATACCATATATACTTTAGTCAATACCCAGGATTGTATTTAGTAATGACTGCCCATGTCCAGGAGGGTTGTGGGCTGTATCCCCGGACAGAATTTTGGTATCCTAGCCACTCGTCCAGGTTCCTTTTGAACAGCATCATAGAGGTGTTCTGCTTCACATGAATTGGCAGCCTATTCCAAAGATGCAGCAGTGCTGGGAGACAAATCTGTCCCTCCAGCATGTCCTATTCAAGTTGCAGGCCCATATTTAGGTCCGTGGAATGGGTAGCTCTAGTTCCATTTGATTTATGGATGTGCAGTAAATTCATTAGGTTTGGAATGGAGATTGCTTTGTAAGCCAGGCATAAGTCTCCCCTAAAAAGTCTATACAATACTGAGTATAGTGACAGGGACTTTAGTCGATCTGTGTAAGGCATGTGTTGGACTCTCTTGATCTTCTTTGTTAGAAACCACTGAGGTCTCTCCAGTTGTTGCAGGTGTTTTCTATGGTACATGCCGAATGGGGCATTTTAGTCAATTATGGGCCTGATTAGTGACTAGTTTAGAGGAGTTATAACCTCCTTTGCTCTAGATGTTATGCCTTTCTAATTAATTCTGCTATGTAGAAAGCCGTCCTTGCTACAATAGACACATGGTAGTCAAAGTTAGGGTTGCAGTCTATTTGTGATACCAGCTCTCTTACCACTTCATCGGCACATAGGGTATTGTTGTTAAATTGATACTGTGAAGGGACATTAGTTTTACCAAAGGGAAATGCATTTCTTTGCATTCAGTTTGAGACCATGACTAAGACACCAGTCGATCTGAATAAGTCCCTCCTGACATATACTGACATCATTCAGGAATTCAATAACTTCTCCCAGTTTGCAGCCGTCTGCAAACCTGGTCAGCTACAGCCCCTTAGTTTTGGCCTGAGCTTCTGAGAAGTATATACCAAACAGTAGGGGGCCCAGCACTGACCCTTGTGGCACCCAGCTGGTGACAGATTTGCTGATTGATGTGGAGTCACCCACTTTGATAGTGTGTGAACATTTTGTGAGCCAGTTACAACAAAAGGGTTTACATTCAGTTTGCTAAGTTTATCAGTAATGCTTGAGTGTGGTGGGATGGTGACAAAGGCCTTTACCAAGCTGAGGTATGCTGTGTGCACAGATTTGCCGCGTCAATGGCCCTGGTCACATTTTTTAATAAATCCACCAGATTTAACAGGTAGGACCTGCCCTTGATGAAGCTGAATTGGGTTGGATCCAGGGTTTAGAGGTTGCCTATGTCTTTATTTATGAGGTCCATGATAGTATGTTCCATAGCTTTACAGATGAGGCTGGTCAGACTTATGGGTCTATAATTACCTGGGTCTGTTGCTAAGCCACCTTTGTGGAGGGGAATAACTGTTGTTGTTCTCCATTCCACAAAAATAAAGCTTGTGGTTAGGCTGTGATTGAATGTGGTACTTAATGGTGATACTAGTTCATGTTTTAGTTTGTTTAGAGGACACCCTGGATGCTGCCTGGTCCCATAGAGGCTGAGTTATTTATTTATTTATTTGCCATTTGTTAACCGGGTTGGTCTGGCTGGGCAGGTGCCCTTTTTCAGTAGAGATCCGAGGAGAAAAGCTCCAAATTACAGGACAGAAGTTTTTGCAATCGATAAAGCATTTTCACATACAATTTTTACAGCATTTTTATATATATATATATATATATATATATATATATATATATATATATATATATACAATATAGAGGAGGTACATACAGCAGACTAGATTACATTGTTACAATGTATGTGGAGAAAAAGAAAGAAAGAAAAGAAAAAAAAAACACAAGATTAATCTGTTGTGTGCCTTATAGGCACAGGAAGTACATAAAAAAGTAATCAGTACTTTGGAAAGGGAAATTACTAACCTATGCCTTAGTGTAGTGAGGTGTACAGGTGTCAGAGAGACCTTAGACAAGGCTTTAATGACCTGTTCTTCAGATATTTAGGGTGGGGGGAAGTTGGGGGCAAAGTTTTTGATAAGTTTGGAGAGGATAAGGGTGTGAAATTTTTGCCAAATGTGTCCACTAGCAGGTTTGCTATGTCTGTGGGATCAGTGTGTGTGATACAGTCACTAGTTTGGCACATGCTTGGGTCCTATCTTTAAGGCTATGTATGTAGCTGTAAAAAGGCCTTATGGTTATCCTTGGCTGTGATTACTAAGTTTTTCTCAAAGTTACCCTTAGATGATTTGACATGTTTTCTTATTTGCCTGTTGAGGCTGAGGAGGATGCAGTTCCATTGTTGGGGCTTCACCAGAAGCATTTTGCATTTGTTGATGTTGGATGTTCACCAGGGCAGCTTGTTTTTACTTGAGATTCTGGCTTTGATTCTCTCTGGAACAGCCAAGTCTATACACCAAGTGATTGTACAGAGCTTTAATGTAAGCTTTGGTCTGGTTACCAATTCCAGCTGGGGGTGGGACTTGAAATGCATTTATACCTTCCCCTAGGAGGGTATAGTTTGCTTTGGTGACATTTTGTAGTCTAACTTTGCCCTTTGTGAGTTTGGGTGTTAATGCCAGTTCAAAGGTGACTGATTTGTGGTCAGATTTAAGTAATGAGGGTCTGGCAGTTGCAGAGGTGCATCTGTTTGACATGTTAGTGAGGACCAGATCTAGTATGTTTGTTCCTCTTGTTGGGGTTTGAGCAATTTGTTCCAGGGCATTTCAGTTAACAAAGTCAAGGAACTTTTGCGCTAGTGAGTTAGGGCTAGAGTATTTTTCCCAGTCGATGGTGGGATAATTGAAATCCCACATGATCAGAGTGTTTGGCAATATTTGGATTCACTCCAATTTGGTCAAACAGGCCTCGTGCACATAATGATCCATGGAGGATGACTTGAATGGGGCTCTTACCCATAATAATTTGAACTTGAAGTAACTCCATGGAGTTTTCCAGTCTAACTAGCTGGGAGGTGAATTTATCTGTAATATAGACAGAAACACCACCTCCTTTGGTTCTCACACTTTTGTTTTAAGGTCTGAAGGTGTGGAAGGCATTGTAGCCTTGCAAGGCTGGGGTACTGTATAGCTGTGGCACCATTTTTATTAATCCTCTCTTATGCTTGTTACTCGGTTGTCTTGGCTGCCTGGAGAAAATCTCTAAATCGGTATCTTGATGTGTGAACAATCTTTATATCAGTCCATTATTGGGTAATAAGTAAATAATGTATCCAATATACAACTCTGTCTTTGATCAAAAAATCTGTCAGTTCTTCAAATTCATGTTTTACTGTTATTTCTCAGTTCAGCTTTACACTTGTTTAATCATTTTCTACATGAATATAAACTCTGTGTCTCTTGTTACATCACATTACTTTTAGGTATGCTACTGCAAATTTAAGTTGTTAAACTTCCTTAAAAGCAGTTATTATAAATTTCCAGAACTTCATCCCTTACCACATCTAAGAACAAGAATGCCTTTTTCCTTCCTCAGCTTTATACTCAGTATCAATTATAGACAAATACAATTCAAAATACAATGTACAATTCCTCTGATTTTCAGCCATGTTTTCGGAGGTTTCATGTCTGGTTGCCAAAATTCTATTTTTATTTTTTTTGTACCTGTCAGAAAGTCGCTTGATTTTGTACAGCAGTCATTTTCAATTTCCATTTCATTGCTTGTATTTTCATTAACTGTTCAAAACCATGACCCATGCTGTACCTTTCAAATTCACTATCAAATTCACACTTTGATCACCATGTTCTTTTGTTACTTTGGGTTCATACATAGGTTCATAGGTGTGTACTAGGCTAATGGGCCTGGAGCCTTTACAAGCCTAGCCTATAGAAGTGCAGTGGCATCGTGCCGCCCAATGTTAGTTCCCAGTGCCTCTATCAAATAGAGCCACTGGAGTGATCCCGGGGTAAACTTTCTATTTCCCATCTACTCATCAAGATTTCTCTTGAAGAGGGCCAGTGAGGTGCTCTGCTTGACATCTATGGGAAGTCTATTCCAGAGCATGGGCAGTCTCTGGGTTATGAACCTGTCTTTCCAGCAGGTTCTGTTGATTGTGGTAATGAGATTGAGGTCTATGGAGGGTGTGATGCAGAGGGATTGGATTTCTTTAGATGCAGCATTTCTAGCAGAGCTGGGTCAGACATCGCTTTGTAAGTCAAGCAGAGATCGCCTCTTAGTAGACGAGATGAGACAGAGAATAGCTGGAGGATTTTGTGCAACATGTATTTAAGGCCTAGGATCCTCATTGTGAGGTAGTTTTGTGGCCTTTCCAGCTGTTGCATATGTCTAGTGAGGTACATGCCAAATGGAGCATTATACTTTATGATTGCCCTAATGAGGGAAGAGTAGAGAGAGATGATGACCTCTTTCTTCCTGGATGCAAAACCCTTGGTAATGAGATGTGCCACATAGAAGGACTTTCTGACCACAGTGGCAATGTGCTGGTTGAAGGAGAGGTTGCTGTCAACTTGTGTCCCCAGATCTCTTATAACACCTTCAGTGTTCAGTGCGCTCCCATCACTGTGTTAAGTAGTGGGAACTGAGTTTTTCCCAAAGGGGATGACGACACATTTTTTGGCTTTAGGCTTAAGGCCATGGTTTTGACACCAGTCATTGGTCTCAGTGAGGCCTTTCTGTAGGATGTCTACATCACTTGGGGAGTTAATAATGGCTCCCAGCTTGCAGTTGTCTGCGAACTTGGTCAGCCAGAGTCCCTCCATGTTGGCCTGGACTTCTGAAAAGTAGATGCCAAACAGGAGAGGACCCAGGATCGATCCCTGTGGGACTCCACTCGTGACTGGTCAACAGTAACCATTTATTAAGAAATGGAAGAGTCTGGTTGTACATATAGACAGACACTGCAGCTGTAGACAGTACCACATGATGCCCAATCTCCATATTAGTCATGCTCAGTATAATGTCTGCCATTACAGCTGAGGTCATCCATCCGGTGTCACTCTGTACCTCAAAGGGAGAGCATGTAAGAACATGCCAGAGTGACCTCCCCCCCTGTTCTGTGAAATAAATTTCAGTATGCCCAAAATCTCCGAATCACAAGAATGAGTTAACTAAACTGGTGAGTCCTGAGTTTCTGAATCTATTCCCACATGTTTAATAACAGGTTCTTCAAATCTTACTAGCTGGGTCTTTGCCGTCATTATTTTTAATTAATTGGAATTCAGCTGCTATAATTTTTTTCTAAAAGAAACAGTAGTAAACCTTCTTTTAAGAAGCCATCATCTGACCCAGATTGCTGAACCATCTACAGATCTTTCTTGACTTGCTCCTTTTAAGGAAGAATATTGGAAAAGCAGATGCCTTTCAAATGGAAGAATTTATCCAAGTGGATATGTAACTGTTCAATTCTTACGTCAGCCATTACTTAAAGTTAATCTACTAATTAAACCCTGAATTTGTCTATATCCAGCTTTTCCTCCTAATTCCTTTTTATTTGAAATTCCTAATGAACAATTTTCTAACTCTCCCTCTTCATAATTCCTTACCTCCTTACTCCTTTTCCACACCTTTCTCTCCCCATTTCCACTTCCTTCTACTTTACTAATCTTCCTTCTCTCCTATCTTTTTATTGTCCTTTAACTTTTACTTTTCCCCTCGTACTCCCTCTTTTGTTTCTCCTTTACTTATTTCCCTTCTTCCTTCCTTACCCTCATGCCATTATAAACTCATACCTATATGCCTTTCTCATTAACTTACATTTACATTCATATTTTTCTATTGCTTGATCTAAATAATGCCTCAAATTATATACTTTTTTCTTCTGCAAATAACTATTTAATTCAGAAATTACTGTATTATGTTCTGTACCATTTTCAAGTTATTATTGTGCCTCTGTACTATTACTTTGCCTAACTTTTTTGTTTATACATTGTTTTATTCAGTCATATTTCATTCTGTGTAATTTTATAAACTTTTTTTTGTAATTTTTGTATTATTTTTTTACACTGGAGCTTTTCTCACTGGGCCTCCACCGAAAATGGGTTAGCTTGGCCCAGTGGACTTTCCTGGTAAACAAAGGTCAAATAAATAAATAATATATGATGCTTTCTGATCAGTGTTTAGATGTATACATGACAGAAACCTTTGTTCTCAGAGTAAATAATTACTTTCTGTTAGCAAGGGACAGAGGATCAGGTTCAGAGCTTATACCACTGTACTTTATAGCAGCAGTTGATGATGTGGTCAAGTAGTGTATTCAGTTTTGGACCAGAGTATACAGCCTAATATTACTTTGATTTGATAGTTGTTAGTGCCCAGAAAGTGGTCTACATCAGTACCTGTATCACAGATGTATGGTATGCCACAAAGGTGTTCTTCAGTTTATGAACCTGTATTTGTTTAGTTTTATTTTATTGACTGACTGGGTAGAGCCTGCTGTCATTGTCCCAGGGAGAACAACTTCCAGGTATAAACTGATATTTTTTTGTTTTATTTTATTTATGTTTGTTTACTGGAGTAGTGCACTGGTCAAAACTGACCAATTGCAAGCTAATCCCAGGTGAAAGTCAAAGAGATTTTACAAATGCAAAAAAGGTTTACATTGTTATGTATTGAGAAGATGGCAATAACACATTTTACAATAGAGACAAGAACATTAATAAGTTAGCACAACATGTAAATGAGAGGTGTTTACAGTATATACAGGGAAGTGGTACATTGCATAGTATTAGCGTGAGTGAGAGAAGGATAGTAACATAAGTAGGCTTTGTGTTAGCTTGAGTTGGTAATGTGACCATTGGGGTGCAGGAACATTTGGATTCATTCAGCTTGTGTGCCTTAAGCTGTAGTCTAAATTTGGGGAAGATGTTGATTTATTTTAGTTGTGAAGGGTGGTATTACCAAAGAGAAGGAGCAATGTGTGGAAGGCATGCACTGTACAGTGCAGTTTAGCTCTTGGTGTAAAACAGAGTGGGATCAGTTTGTGTTATCTTAGGCTATAAGAGGATTTTTTCATGGAGTTTGCCTGCAGGTGGAGAGTAAATTTCAAGTCATAAACATTTGTAGAGTTGTGAGCCCAGTAATAGAACAAAACATTGTTTGCACTGGTAGCCATTTGTCTTTCTTAAGGGTGAGGCAGTGGTGTTCTTGGGGAAGCGGAGTTTGTGGTAAAAGCAACAGATGGCATGTGAAATGGTTTGAAGGGCTGTGCTGTTTTCTGTGAGGTAGAAGCAATGATGGGGTGTCTGTATTCAAGTTGTGAGAGAAGGACTTCTTTACCAATGGCTGTTCTGGCTGGGGCTGTGAGAAATGGGGAGATTCTTCTGGCCCAGAAGAGGAGATAATTTATTTTGAATTATGTTTTTATAGGAGTGAATGGAAGCTGAGTAGTGAATCAAGCCAGATATTCAGATATTTGAAGGGATGTGGCACTTTCTGTGAAGGAGTTGCTGAGGTCTGCTATGTGAAGATTGTTAGGGTATGTGAGAGTTTCTGATGACTGCCAAAAAACATTGTTTTAGCTTTTTGAGGGGTTGAGTAATTGATTGTGATTAATTAACCACTGGTGGATTAAGAGGTGATCTTTCTGAAGCTGAGATTGAATTTCAGCATAAGAATGGCAGGATATGTAAATTACCATGTCATCTATATTTAAGATGAGTGGTAACTAGGGGAGGTCATATGGCAGTTTGTTGATAAACATGGAAAACAGGAGGGGATTGAGAATGGAACCTTGGGGTACAACTTGAGTTGGGGGGGGGTGTGACAGAGAGTAGCCTATTTTGATTTTAAAGTGTCTGCTGGAGATGAAGTTGCTAAACCAGGGTAGGGAATCTGAGCTAATTCCATTTTCTGCGAGTCTGATTAGGAGAAGAGAATGGTCAATTAAATCAAAAGATTTTATGAGGTCAATGAATAGTCCTCCAGTGAGATGCCACTGTCGATGTTTAGATGAGTGTCATCAGTTAGTGTCCATAGTGCTGTTAGAGTGCTTTACCCTGGCCAAAATCCATGTTGCTTTTGGGAAAGGAGGTGGCCTTGTTGGATGTAATCCAACAGTTGTATGTATACTGTTTTTCAGAGAGTTTTCCTAAAGTAGGAAGGACAGACAAATGGCAGAAGTGTGAGTTGTGTTTTGGATTGGACTGTTTGGGATGTGCTTTGACTAGTGTGGCATTCTATATGTCTGGCATGATATTTAAGAGAGGCATAGGTGGTATATATGTATAAGGAATTGCCTGAGGTGGTCTTTGCAATAATAAGTGAACCATGGGTTTAGGTTGTCAGCACCTGATGGAGTATTATATGGAGTGCTATCAAGTACACTGGTTACAACTTTTCATTCATTTTTATTTATCTGAAGTAGTGGGAAGCGATGTATGGGGGAGGTGTGGGTAGATCAGTGTTTGGTGAATGGGAATAGTGTTAGATTGGGGGGGTGGGGCGGTTCCTGAATTCCTTTAGGAAGTCACTCCAGAATAGTTTAGTAATGTCACATTTTTTATGAGTTTAGAGGAGGTGTTGTCTAGTGGTATTTTTTCAGTCTAATGCTTGGTTCACTTCCCATAAAAACTGTTTGGGTGTATTTTAGAGGTGTATGGTTAGCTTTGTTCCTATGGATGGACAGCTTGACTAACTTCCTTAATGAGGCACAGGTGGATTTTGTTTCAACTTGTAGCAGCTTCAGTTCTGAGTTTGAGAAGATGCTTGAGTTCTTTTGTGAACCATTCATTTTTGTGTGGTGTAAGCAATCTTTGCATGAAAGTGAATAATTTTTCCTGAAGGTAGAAAAAGGTTTAAGTTAGGGTATTTGCAGCTGTGTTTGGTTTGTTTTCTGCAAAAATGGGGTTCCAGATGAAGGTGCTGATGTATTTTTTTTTACTTTGCTAATGATATTAATTGATTGGGATCTGAATGTCTTCAGAAAAGGTGGAATTTTTAATGATTAGTTGCTAATTTTGAATGTGATGGGGCAGTGGTCACTGATGGGGAGAGGGACTATGATGATTTTAGAGATGAGTTGGCTATATTGGTAATGGTGAGGTCAAGGCTAAAGTATTTAGAGGATTTGTGGTTTGGTCTATTTTTTTCTGAAATTAGTTGTATTAGTCCTAGGTTGGCTAGGAGGTTTGGCATGTCAGATGAGCGATGATCTAAAAAGCTGAGATTAAAGTCACCAAGGGTGATGACATAATTGTGCTTGGGGATGACAGAGAGGATATTGGTAATAATGGACTTGAGTTTTTGTAGTGAAGATGGGAGAAGAAGTTAGGTAATTGTTAGGAGTAGGGATTCTTTATTATGAGATGTCAGTTTTAGTATAATCCAGTTTGTATATGAGTTGGATTTGAGGTTGAATTGGATAATGTTTTTGGGGTGGAGATGTTTTTTATATTGGATCAAACTACCCCTCACCATCATTTTCCCTGATCTGTTGTCCTGTAAAAATTATAGGACAAAAGGAGGTGTTGAATGTTTGGAATGTCATGTTTGAACCAGGATTCAGTGTTAGCTAACAGGGCTACGCTATGCTGAGATGTGAATACATTGATCTGATCTATTTTTTAGTGTTTTGGGCATGTTAGGAGGGCATAGAAGATGGATTATGGGAGATGGTGGTATATATATTTATTTGGTGGTGGTCTTGGACTGGTTTCAGTATTGTCCTTTAGTAGGAGTAAGACAATTATATGAATTAGATTGGACTTTGTGGAGAAGTTTCTTATTTTTGGATGTGAGAGGAGATGAGTGATGGGAGGAGATGATTAGGGATTGCTGAAATTCTGTATAAATGGAAGTGCTGTGGGAGAAAGACAGAGGGATAGGGAGGAGACTTACTAGTTAGATGTTGGGGTAGTAGGAGTCTGTGGGCTGGAAGTGAGATGAGAGAAGGAGGGCGGTTTTGAAAAGAAGTGATAGATGAGTCATGTTCATGGATTGTGGATAGTTCAGGTAATTTGGAATTGCTTTTAGTGTCCTTATTGAGGAAGTTTTTATGTTTGCTGTTGTGATGTATGAAAGGAGGGGGAAGTGATAGGTTTATAGGTTCATAGTTAAGCACTAGGCTAGCTACCCTAGTAGGCAGTTTTAAGCTTAGCCAATTTCCCTTTTTTTGGTCTTGAAAATAACCAATCCCATTTAATTATAGATTGGCCTTACCATCCTATGGTCGATAATTATATTTTACCCCTAATGAGAATAATTGGGTTCATACCATAGATAATATGAAGAGACCCCCATGCATGGGATAAACCATTTAGGAACTCCCTCTGTCCATTAGTAGTACATGGGGGCAGTCTTGGGATAGATTCTCTGTTTCCCATTTATAGATCTAAGTTGCAGTTGAATATGGACAGGGATGAACTTTGTTTTATGTGGATGGGTAGTCTGTTCCACAGCAGTGGTATCCAATGTGAGATATACTTGTCCTTCCAAACCATTCTGTTGATGTTGCAGAAAAGGTTTGGATCCCTAGATTGAGTATTTTTGATGCCATTTGACTTGCTGATGTGAAGTAACTCCATCAGTAATTGGTCACATGATGCCTTCTATTTCAGACACAGCTTACCACCTGACAGTCTGTAGGATACCGAGTATTGTGACAGGGATTTGAGTCAGTCCATGTAGGACATGTTGTTTAGGCCTTGTATCCTTTTAGTAAAGTACCTTTGTGGGCATTCCATTTGCTGCATGTGTCTGGACAGATGCATGCAATATGGGGCATTATATTCAATACTTGGCCTAATGAGTGCTGTGTAAAGGGGGTCAATAACATCCCTAGATCTAGACACAATCCCATTGTTTATAATCTGTGCAATATAGGACTTTATTACAACATGACACATGTTGTTCAAAAGTTAAGTCACTGTCCTCATAAGTTCTCAAATCTCAAACAATTTGGTCAGCTCTTAGGGGTGTATTATCAATGTTGTAGTTCCCTTGAGTAGATGACTTCCCAAAGGATACAATAATGCATTTATTGGCATTTAGTTTCAGTCCATGATTTTGGCATCAGTAATTTATTTGGGATGAACCTTTCTGCAGGATGGCTTAGTCATATGGGGATTCAATGACTTTTCCTAGCTTGCAGTCATCTGCAAACTTAGTCAGCCAGGGCCATTTGGTATTGGTTTTTACTTCAGAAAACTAGGAGAGGTCTCAGCATAAAACCCTGGAGGACTCCAGTTGTGAGTTGTCTCTTTGTGGAGGTAACAGCCCCTATTCTGATTATCTGCATTTTATCTGCGAGCCAGTTGTCAATCCAGCAGGTGACATAGAGGTTTATTCCCAATATATTTAGCTTTTCTACTATGTCTGCATGAGGAATTGTGTTAAAAGCTTTGGCCAGGTCAAGGTATGTGGTGTGTACTGTTTTGCCTTCATCCATTGCTTTGGTGACTTTTAAAAAAATCCAACACATTGAGTAAGTATGACCTGCCCTTGACAAATCCAACGTGAGATGGGTCCAGTGTTTGGAGGTTCCCTATGCCCTGACTGATTAATTCCATGATAAGTCTTTCTATGGCTTTGCATATGAGGCTGGTCAGGCATATGTATCTGTAATTGCCTAGGTCTGTGTAAGGTCCTCCATTATGCGGGAGAATGACTGTAGCTGTTCTACATTTGCTATTCATATCTGTGGATCACATTTGTGATGTCTGATAGATTATATGCAGTATGATGGCTAGATAGGATGCTCTGTTAAGACAAGGTTACAGAGGTTAATTGTAGACAGCTGTTGTTTAGGAGCTGGTGCAATCCCTTTAATGGGAGGGAGTGATGAAAGTGGTTGGGAATGAAAAGAAGCAAAATGCAGGAGGTGTAAGAAGGCTGGAGAATTGGGGATAGGAAGGGAGCAAAGTGAGCTACAACCGATGCATTAGCCAATCAGTCTGTGCATGAACGCAGACATTTCAAGAAGCGAGAAGCTGCAAAGGGAAAATAATAGTTGTGTTTGCTACAAAAGAACAAATTATGTACCAGTGTCCTTATTGTAGGGCAGTAACACAGCTTCTGCAACCCTTATCTACTCTACTTAGTGAGCAGGAAGTAGTGTAAGGAAAGAGATCACGATTGGGACTTTAATTGTCTTTCATGATAAATTGCTTTAAAAGGAAAAGTTGTTAAAGAGAAAATAATGTTTACAGAAGGCTAAAGCAAACATGAACAATCCCTTCTTGTAGAGCATTATGCTGTTTTCTTAATAAAGGATGACATTTGAGTAGGGCATATAGCTCAGAATTACTAGAACTTAAATAAAACGTCATTTAGGTATTTTGAATGATAGGCTTGTTTCTTTTTTGTAGACTGCAGGAAGGTAAATAAATGTATGATGTTATGTAGTCTTATCTCGCCGTAATTCTTGCTGGATGGGTTCAGAACTCATATTCGGCTCTGACTCAGCCGATACTAAAGCTCGAGAGCTTTTACTGGCTCGAGGCTAACCCCTATCCGATGGTGCCTCATGGCAATTCCCCAGATCTTGTTTGCCACGAAAGCTTCGAGGTTGTCTCCTTACTGGCTCATTGGCTAAGTAAAAGATTTATTTACTAAATCTTGCTTTTTTCTGCACCTTTTTTCTGTAGCTTGATTCTTGTAGTTTTTTTGTAGTTTCTAGCTTATTGTGTGATTGTAGTGAGCGTTTGACCCCTATTTCCCCCCTTAGGAAAGTACGGCCCATTTAAGTTAGAGGGCCGCAGTTGCCCGTTTAAGTTAGAGGGCCTTTCCTCCCTGTGTGTTTCTTCAAAAAAAAAAAAAAAAAAACAGATTCTTTCTTACTGTTCTTGTTGGAATTGCTATCAGTGGATAGTAGTTTGGCATAGTTAGTGATGGTATCTTTCTAAGTAGCTTCTTAGTTTGTTCCTGTTAGCATGTCTAAGGAAAAGGACAGAGAACATAAGGATCATCGCCCTTTGGGGTTTAAAAAATGTGATAAATCTTCACAAAAGATGTCTTTGATGGATAGTCATGCTAGCTGTGTGTACAGCACATTTGCAAGAACCCTGTACCTTTTGCCATGCCTTCAGTACCAGGGTTTTGAATGAGAGGAAATGAAAGTTGATAGATAGGGGTCTTATGACCATTTCCTTCCAGGAACAGCTGGAACTTGGTCAGAAAGCTCCTAAAACTTCTAAATGAAAATCATCGGCTCCACTTTCTGAACCATCAAAAAAGTCCAAAGCGTCGAAGCCAAGGAGTTCTGGCTCCGATTCAGCTTCTTCTCTATCAGTACCGTCAGTCTCTTCAGTGTTGAGACAACCTTCGGTACTGAGACAATTACCTGATATTGACCCTGTCTCACCTACATTGAGATCTCCTATTTTGGAGAGGAGGAGATCTCCTTCTGTCTCCACCCGATCCTCCAGGACACTCTCAGATGAGGACATTGAGCGGGTGGTGAAGAGGTTGCTTTCTGACCCAGCTCTGGCAAGAAAATTGGCCCCTCTGGACCCAAAGGCTTTGGAGCTGACCCCTTTGCAAACCACTGCTCCTCCTCCGAATGCTTTGCTCTTGGAGCCAATCACTTCAGGTTCTTTGATGTTGGATCCATCGGTTCCAAGGATTCTTCCTGCTTCCTTGGAAACAATAACTCTATCCTCAGTGGCTCAGTCAGGAGCAGAGGGATTTGGGAGCCGATGCTCTTGAGTAGACTCCGAGGGGGATAGTCACCCTGGGTTTTCTTTGGAACCGGCCCTCCCTCTTGGCACTTTGGCTCGACTCAGCTCGGTTCCCACATCTGCTTTGGAGCCATTCCCCCTTGCTTGGAGCTGACCATCCATTTCCTCAGAGTGGAGGTCTTCTTTGGAGCAGGGAGGAAAGGCTTTCAAAGCAATGGAGAATGCTTTATCCTCTGCAAAAGCCATACCTTTGGAACCAATGTCCCACCAGCAGCCGGCAGCAACCTCTTCTCCCATGCCTCTCCCACAGCATAGGGAACCAGTGACTCAAGCAGCCCCCATTGGAGGTGCTCCCTCTTCCAAGACCTCCCCAGATTATTCCACTGGAGAGCTCCTTCGGAAGAGACTTTGTAAGAGGATACATGTTGACTCACCTGAGTCTGTCAAGTCTGATACTGGGTTGGAGGAATCAGAATCCCCTAGATCCCCCTCTGAGGATGTCTCTTTTTCTGACATCCTAGAAATACTTAGACAGAGAGGTGATTGGAAGACCTCTAACCCTACTGAGGATGAATCAGTATATCTTGAGGCCTTTGTTTCCTGACCTTCCACCTCCTGGGTGACACCTCCTTATGACCAGCTCTTAGAGGTCATATCGAGGAAAGCCTTGACCTCCCCCAGACACAGTGGAGCCTGTCCCGAGGTGGCCAAACAAATTCATGACTGCACCTGAAGATAAGTCCTTTCTTTCCAAAGGAGTTCCCGTTGATGCTATGGTGGTAGCAGCGGCCACCAAGAAGGAGTTGTCCAAAACATCTTCTAATATCCATCTTCCTAAGAAGGAGTCCAGGATGATGGATAGGTATGGGAAGCGTACCTTCTCTTCAGCGGCATTTACTCTAAGATCACTGAATTACCTTACCCATTTCACTTGACTTCAGAGGGATCTCCTGAAGGAGTTGGGAGATACCCTTCAGGGTTCAGTAGCTCTGGGATCCACGGATAAGGTTTCTGTGCAGCTGTCCACCCTTATGTCAATAGCTAACTCTTCCATGAGGCTGATATCGTATGCAGCGGATGGAGTGAGTAGGGCAGCCGCAGCAGGAATCTCTCTCAGAAGACATTCTTGGATGTGTCTTTGCAACTTCATGGAATCCTTTAAGTCTTCCTTCACCAATGTCCCCTTTGATGGTTCATCTCTTTTTGGACCTCAGGTGAAAGAGACCTTGACAAGGTGCGAGCAGGAAGGGAAAACCTTATCTGCTGTTGGAGTCCGTTTATCCCTTCCATCTAGACTCTATCCCAAGGGTAATATGGGAGGGAAAATGTGGTTCCGTAAATCCCAAAAACGTTTCCCTCAGGCACAAGGTCAACCCTCCCCTAGAAGCAGAGGGGGAGGATATAATGGAAGACACTGTACCCATGGCAGAGGAGCTTCGCAACACCAGGGAAATAGAGAAACCTTCCATCACCCCTGAGGAGTACCCGACTGTCTGTCTCTGGAGGCAGTTGGGGGTTGTCTATCTCTGTACCCAAATGCCTGGCTAAACATTTCACAAGATCTTTGGGTACAGACCATAATATCCAGAGGTTATCTAATCCCCTTTGTTTCTGATCCCCCAGTAAACCGGTCTCTACCAGACGTGTCACCCATTCAGCTAGACCGTGCAACATCGGAGGTTATCTCGTCACTGCAAAAAAGAGTCATCCAAGAAGTCCCCACAGAGCAAACAGGATCTGGAACTTACTCTTGATTCTTTTTAGCTCCAAAAAATACAGGGGACTGGAGATCAATTCTAGATCTCAGCAGACTAAACAAGTCCTTAAAGAAATCGAAGTTACAAATGATCACTCTGCAGTCGATATTTCCCTTTATCAGTAAAGACAATTGGATGTGCTCAATAGATCTTCAGGATGCATACTACCACATCAAAATGGACAGGCACTCCAGAAGACACTTATCCTTCTGGCTGGGAGCCAGTCATTTTCAATTTCGAACACTACCCTTTGACCTCACTACAGCCCCCAGAGTGTTCACCAAATGCATGGCAGTGGTAACGGCTCACCTGAGACATCAAGGATTCCAGGTGTTTCCGTACTTAGATGACTGGCTCCTCACTGCTACCACCAAGCATCAACTCATTAGAACCAGGGACGAGACTCTATCCTTGTGTGCCAGTGTAGGCATCACAGTCAACCTAAAAAAGTCAGCCTTATCTCCATCGCAGCACATTGTATTCTTAGGCTCAGAAATTGACTCAACCACCATGTCAGCAAGACTAACACCAGAAAGAGTAAAATCATTATGCAGCCAAGTCAGATCCTTGCTAAACACTCACAAAGTCCAGGCCAGGGTAGTCCTTCAAGTCCTAGGGACTATGGCTTCCTCCATTCTATTAGTTCCTCTAACCCATCTGCACATGAGAGTACTTCAGTGGCTGCTATGTGCCCAATGGTCAATGCAGGATCTTCCCCTGTTTCATCAGATTCTTATCACAAACACCTGAAAGAAGGATCTGACATGGTGGTTGCATACGGAACAACTTCTCTTAGGTTGTCCTCTTGTTCCTCCTCAAGAAAAGGCAGTTTTGACCACTGACGCCTCCCAGATAGGTGGGGGGGGGCATTATCTGGGAATGACAGTCCAAAGTACTTTGCAGAACCATGAGAACCACTTGCATATCAATGTTCTGGAGATGAGAGCAGTGGTATATGTGTTGCAAGCACTTCACAGCTCTCTTCCCACCGGGACAACTGCGATTCAGTCAGACAACATGTCTGTTGTGTGGTACATAAACAAGCAAGATGGAACCAAATCTTACCTGCTTTGCCGAGAGGCCTTAAGAGTTTGGAAATGGGCGATGGACACTCAATGCTTTCTGGTAGCAATGCACATCCTGGGGAAGTCCAATGTGATAGCAGACAAACTCAGTTGAGCAATTCTCATGCCTCACGAGTGGTCCTTGAATGCAGAAGTCGCGAAAAAGATCTTTCACAGATGGGACCAGCTTTGCTGTGACCTATTCACTACACACCTGAACACCAAATGCAGCAGCTACTTTGCTCTAATTCCTCATCCAGGGATGTCACCCAGGGATACCCTAGTCCACGATTGGCCCTCGGGGCTCCTTTATGCCTTCCCACCTTTTTCTCTCATTCCAAAGGTAATATAGAAAGTGAAACAGTTGAGCAGTACCCTGATCCTCATTGCTCCTTAATGGCCTCGTCAAGTCTGGTTTCCCTTCCTGTGGCCCTACCTCTTGGAGGAACCATGGATTCTGGAACCATCTCCAGACCTCCTGATTCATCAATCGGGGCAGTTCCATCCTACCATCCACACCCCAAAATTGACAGCATGGCTGTTCCAGTTCCACGTATAGCCAGGTGGGTTCCCCTTTCACCTTCAGTCAAACACATTCTGATTTCTTCCCACAAGCCTTCCACTAGGAAGTTATACTCCAGCAAATGGAAAAGGTTCTCTATTTGGGCTGTAAACCAAGGTTTAGATCCATATACAGCTCCTATAGAATCTATTTTGTCCTTCCTTGCGTCCATCTTTCATGAAGGAGCTGCGGCTGCTACAGTTAGAGTTCAGTTAGCTGCCATCTGTAATTACCATTTTGGCTACATGGGAAATCCCATCATGTTCCACTCGTTGTGCAAAACCTTTTTGAAGGGAGTTCTCCTTCTCAGGCCTCCAATCAAACAGCCACCAGAACCCTGGGACCTAAACTTAGTTCTCACATCCTTAATTTCTTCCCCCTTTGAGCCCTCTTCTTCATTGGATCTGAAATTATTATCTTGGAAAACACTATTCTTAATAGCCATAACCTCTGCTAGGAGAGTCTCAGAATTACAAACTCTTACCATTCGACCTCCTTACATTGTTTTCCACAAGGATAGAGTTTCACTTAGGACTAACCCTTCCTTTCTTCCCAAGGTATGTTCAGAACATAATCTTAACACTACTATTGAGCTACCAGTTTTTTCTAAATCAATCTAATAAATCTGAACACAGGCTACACCAGATGGACGTCCACAGAATTTTCAGGTTTTACCTACAGAGGACTAAAGAATTTAGAAAATCAGATCAATTATTTGTTTCCTTTTTGGACAAAAATAAAGGCTTGCCTGTTTCTAAGGTTGCCCTTTCAAAATGGCTTTCAGATTACATTTTCTTTGCTTATCAGACTGCTGGCAAACAGTTACCCAACAAAGTTAAAGGCCACTCTACAAGGGCAGTATCAGCTTCATGTGCCTTTAGGTCTAGGCTCCCAAATGATACTATTTGTACAGCAGCTACTTGGGCAAGACCGTGTACCTTTGTCACTCATTACAAATTGGATTTGGCCTCTCGGGACAGGTCATCCTTTGGGTCCACTGTGCTGAAGAGTCTCTTTGCTTGAGCCACTCGGGATAAAAGTGCTAGGGACGCTGTCCCATCCAGCAAGAATTATGGTGAGATAGGACTACATAACATAAAGAAGTTATGTACTTACCATAACGTTCCATGTTTGTAGTTCATCTCGCCTACATTCTTGCATCCCTCCCCCCTGCCCCTTCCTGTTCCTGGAGGATCTGGTGTACTATACTTATGCTGTCTGACCTGGTTGTAGTTGTCCACCAGGCATGGATAATGTTATACTATGTTTGTCTGAATGTACACAGTTTTATTTATATATATATATATATATATATATATATATGTGTATAGTTCGTAAATTTTAGGTTCTTATTGTTTTCTTGCAAACAAGAAGATCTGGGGAATTGCTGTGAGGCACCATGGGATAGGGGTTAGCCTTGAGCCAGTAAAAGCTCTTGAGCTTTAGTATTGGCCGAGTCGGAGCCGAGTATTGGCTCCAAACCCATCCAGCAAGAATGTAGGTGAGATGGACTACAAACATGGAATGTTATGGTAAGTGCATAACTTCTTTTTTATTGCAGAGGTCTAGGCATGTAGTTTGTACATTTTCACTTACAAGTGGTAAAGGGGACCTGCATTTGCATCAGGGATATAATAGGAAAAGAAAGGAAAGTAGGTGGAAAGAACTGACTATAACTAACAATTTAGGGAGAGGATGGAAGGGGATGGGACTGAGAGTGGTAAAAAGAACAAAAACCTATAGCCTGACTCAAGGGAAGGAAAGGCTTGGAGCCAATAAAGACATAGGAGATAATTAAGATCAAAAAGATCAGCTTAGAGTTCAGTTATTAGTGGGAGCCAATCAGGCTATGCATGTTTACAGATAATATCAGAAGTGAGAAGGATCAAAGGAAAAATTCAGTTATGTTTGTTACCAAAGAAAGCGTGATATAGTGTCCTTGTTGCAGGACAGTATCCAGCTCATGGCTTCCACAAGCTCCGTCTGTTTACTTTGTGCAGTAGGAAGCAATGTGAAGAAGACTGCAATTAGGATTGCAATTGTCTTTCTGATAAATTTCTTCAAAGGGAAAAGTTGTGAGAGAGACAATAGTGCTTGCAGAGACCTAAAGCAAACACAGACAATCCCTACTTGCAGAGCATTATGCTGTGTTCTTCATAAAAGATGGTGTTTACATTGAGCAAATAGCTTGGGATTCCTACAATTTACATAAGAAGGCTTCGCTTCAGGTATTTTGAATGATGTGCCTTATACTTTGTTGATAGGTTGCAGGAAAGTAAATTAGCCTTTACTGTGAGCTTGACTCGAGTCTTATGTGCACTTTTCCATTTTCCCTTTTTCGTTAGAACTTTGTGGGTTTTATTGTAGCACAGTGGCCTGTATGTATCTTGAAATCTACTAAATAGACTAAAAGATGGCTATAGGAGTACAGTACAGTACAACGCAGAATGGACTGTGAAGAAAAAAAAAATCAAACAGGTCAGTGTGGAGAAAAGGTACCTTTATGGTGCGGACTCCTTCAAGCAGCAGGCAGTGGTGTGGTACTATAAATTGTATAAAATCAAAAGGGTAAATTGTCATTCATTATCTACTGTACCTAAACAGCACATGAAGTAATGGTCTGAAACTTAGAAAACACTAAACACAGGGTTAGGTAGAGATGATACTATTTGTTTGAGGAGCTGCTGAACATCTTGCATTAAAATAAGGCTTATTCATAGTTGCCATGGCGCATGTAAACTGGACACTAGTCCTGATGTCAAAGCACGGTGCAGGTGACCACCTAAGCTCATTGTTGTGGTCATATTACTGTTGAAGGTCAATCAGTTGTGTTAGCAGTTTTATATTTGCTTACTAAAATAGTAGGATAAACAGCGCTACTAGCTATATAGTTGCTTGTTGGTCTAGGGGTATGGCTTTTGCCTCTGGTGTAAGAGGTCTCGTGCTCAAATCTCAGACAAGCCAAATGTTTTAAGGTTGTGGTTGGCATTTGCCTCACAAACACAAGGCACGGGATTTAAATCTCACCTTTGAGGAAAATTAGTTAGGCTTAAAATGGCCCACAAGGACAGCTAGCCTAATACTTAGTTATAGTCAGCTTGTAGTGCATAGCATACATTTTTGAAGACCCACTGATTAAAATATGTCTTTGTATTTTTTTTGTTTTAGTTTGAAGCTTGTCAGGAAAGTATGCTAGTAGCTTGACGTGTGCACTCTCAGAAGATCAAATCCCTCTCTGTGTTTGATATGAAGTACTGTAATATATACAGTGAGACTGACGAACAACAGAAAATAAATAAGGATAGTTTGAAAAATGTAGTGGGAATAGCATTTTCAGTGTGATCCATTATTTCCACTGCAGCTATGGCAACGTATTTTGTCAATGCAAGAATATAAAAATCTGAGACTGTTTCCTTTGAAAAGTATACATTCTGATTTCAGGAGCAGTGTGTGTGTGTGTGTGTGTGTGTGTGTGTGTGTGGTTTTTTTTTTTTTGTAGTTGCAGCATCCAGTAATATGTGATAATGATGCACAGTTTTGGCAACATAATGTTAACAGACAAACTAGCAAAAGGATCAGTAATAAAAAAAGAGCAGAGAAAGAACTTTGTGCTCTTTTTTTGCATCACAGTGGTGTTTTTTTTCCCCTGGAAACATTAAAGATGTCATAATGCTGTCCTGTGGGCTTTCTGTAGTCTGTCAGAGGAAACTGTTTGCCCAGGTTGGGGTTAAGATTTAAGAAATATTTTCCTCTGCTTCATTTGACCCAGTCCTTACAAGGTGCCTTGTATCTTAATAAGAAAGGAGAGTGTGGACTGTGGTGGGTTTTAGAAGCATGTAGTGGGCAGTGAAGGGTGCATAATTTTGTCTCTTTAGTACAAATGTAATTTCTCTGCAGAACATTAATAACTACACAAAGACCAGAGCTGTGATTCAGTATGACTTCTGCTCATAGTGGCTTCTACTCAAGTGGTATGCCTAGCCAGTGTGTTTAAGCACAATCTCTGCAGGTGTGGATTGTGAATATAGATCATGCCTTCACTTTTACATATTTACCTATCATGAAAGGAATAGAGCATCTATTATTACTTGATGTATCTGTTTTATCTTACCATTTCAAATGCATGCATCTTTTACATAGCTATTGCCTTTGATCCAACATCCTTGAACCCCAGATATATCATAAATATCATTCAGCATTGGCTAAGGGGTTTGCAGTACTTATTTAAGAACAGTAATGCTTTTCAGTACATTTTAATAGCACCTCTGTTACTATTAATCATGTATTCTCACTTCAAATATTAAGCCTGTGAGGAAGATTACATGGGCATTCATGACAATGGCTCTGTAATCATTAAGGGTACAGAAGAGTGAAATGATAAGGTTCTTTGTAGTGCCCATTACCAGAGAAGTCATGGTAACAGTATGTATGTCAATGAATGATATTGCTTATTTTTTGGTCATCCATCCATTTTTGATGCATGGTATGGTCTGTCTTTCCTGGATCACACAACTGCTTAGTCTTCACTTTTTGAATCTGGATGCCATCAGCGTTCATCTATCATTAATTTTGGGAAGCAAAACTGTTTACTCCTCACTTTTTGATAATGGCTGTTGTCAACAGTATAGTTTGTTATCCTGCTAGAGGTGCTAAACTGGTCAGCCATCATTCTTTTGAAATAGCTGTGGTCGTCCATTCTTTTATCATTGGTTTGGTCATGCATATGTCTGAAGGTAGGGGGTTGCTGCTCAGGTAGGTGACTTGGCCATCATTATTATGTCCTTTTGCATGAGATATTTTTTTCACCTAGCTATCTTGTCATTGGCTTTAAGCTACCAATTCATAGTTCATAGTTATATACTAGGCTAATGACCACCAGGGCCTTTGTAAGCCTACCGTGCAATCCAATCCAATAGTGTCCCTATGTACCATGGCCATTTATTAGGAGGGGTTATGTTAGTTTGAATGTTTCTAGAGGTTATGTGGTGGTATGTTAGTTTGGGCATTGCTGTCTGACTCTGTTTATTAGAGATATGGGGGCCAGCTCCAAGTGAAATTTCCAATTTCCCATCCATTGGTCAAGGTTACACTGAAATATGGTTAGGGTTAGACTGCTTCACATGGATGAGGAGCCTGTTTCAGAGCATGGGGATGCTCTGAGACACATATCTGTCTCACCAATATGTATTATTTATTTCACAAGCAAAATTTAAATTCTTGGATCAGGTGGGTCTGATGCTGTTCATTTTGCAGATGTGCAAAAGGTCTATCAGAGCTGGATCTGAAAAGGCTTCATACCCTGCTCCCTTGACTCAGGTAACAGCAACATTAACACACAACATTAACTGATTAGTTAATAAAATCACTGATGTTGAGCTTGCTGATTGTTATTTCCCACAAAAAAACTCACTGGTTCATAGGTACATATTAAGCTAGTTGCCCTTGTAAAACACTTTAATCCTAGCCAGTTTTTCTTTTCAAAGGTAAAAATCAAACCCTATACCTTGTATCTGTGAAGGAAACACCTTAACCAGTAAGTTAACTCCAAAAGATGAGCATTTTGTAATTGCTTTGAGTCAAGGTGTCCTGTCTTATATTAACAGTATAACTTTGGGATCCAAAAACAATGTGGCCTTCTTGGCATTTGCCTGTCCTAAAGTCTTTGGTTTGCACTTTCTGTGCTATGAGAAAACCTTTTAGTCACCCTTTATTTAAGTGATGATAATGATTTTTTTGTGGCCATCTCTACATAAATGATTTCACTTAGTCCAACGTGGAATGTAACTTTCTGTTCAAGAGTAATGTAGATGGTATAATACTGGTGTTTGTATGTGCTGCATTATGATATGCAAAAGGAAAATTGTATAACTTGCTTTGTGGGAACTTCTGATATGAGCATATATTTTTAACAGTTTACTTAAATATTTACACAGACTTCCATTCAGCTTTTCTGGTTGGGCTGGTAGCTGTAGACAAAGAATTTATCAGCGTGCTTTACAAATATATTTATCTGACCTTAACTGTAGACAGATCACACTGATCATTTGTTCAGGCAAGTCATATCTTGAATTCGTTGGCCTTTGCTTTGACATTGTACTTTTTTTTCACCATTGTCTCCATACAGATAACTTCTGTTACTTTGAGTGTGCACCCACTGTCATTAGGAATAGTGAGCCCCTGGAAGGGCCCACAGGGTTAATCTAAATATACTTTCATGGTGCACACAACTGTTTCCAGCAGGGAGGCTATGATTTAGTTGACAGGATTTGGTATATATGCAGGGCTGAGAATTGAGATAATCTGAGTATGCCTTTAAATCATCAATCCACAATGATGGGAGTAATATATTACAATATGTAATATATTGCTGGAATATATTACAGTTTCTAGTAACTAGTAATATAACTAGTTACTTTTTCAAAACAATAATGAAGTAAAAGTAAATTTTTTAGTAACTAGTAACTTAAATGTGTATTACTTTTGAGTTACTTTTGCTTAAACCAGTGGTTCTCATTGTGGGTGATATTGACCCCTAAAGAGCGATGGAAAACATCCAGAGGCCCTGGGTGGTATGGATAGTAATCAGATGTTAGGATGTAACAGAGACTTTGAAGGGGCAATTTGGATAAAAAATTACAACATAATGTTGGCACAACTCATACTACCTAGCATTCATAATAGAACATTCGAATTAGTCTGGATTAGTCTGGCAAATTTTACTTCATGTTTTTAGCACTGCAAGGAGGTCAAAGCTAATGATGACCAGACTCCGGCCTTGCCTTGGCACTGTGGGACTCTCACCCACTAAAACACCTGCTAAGACTGGGACAATTCTAGCCTGCTAGAAATCATATCCTTACCTTGCCGTATAATAAACGGCATTGGTTCTCCGTACCATCAATTGGAATTGAACTCACCACTCATCAATTTAACACCTGACACCCCAACCCACTGTACCAAACAGCACTCTTTGGGTGGATCTATGATCAAGCAACTTTTGTCTTGACAATTTTTTCTTATGTTCTATTTAAAATTCTTTTTGAATTTCTAGTTTTAATTGCTGAAAATAAACAAAATGTGATAGGTTTTTATAGGTCTTGTGCTGCTGGATGTGTATGGTTTGGTTTAATTATTATTTATGACTCTCTAGCTATAAAGACTAGTCTTCTTCTCCTTTCTGCTGCTCCCATTAGGGATCACCACAGTGGGTCACTGGTCTGCAGAACAAGTGGCAGTACAGTTTTACGGTGTTGAGTTGTCAGCCTGGTGCCCAATCTTCATCAGAAGGCACACACACTTACACGTAGGGCCAATTTAGAATGTCCAATCCAACTGCAGCATGTCTTGGGAATGTGGGAAGAAACTGGAGCACCTGGAAGAAACCCATGCAAACACAGGGAGGACAGGCAGACTCCGCACAGAAGGCACCCAGCCAAGAATCAAAATGGAGAACCTCTTGCTGTGAAGTGACAATGCTAACTGCTGCACCACTGTGCCACCCCAGCTATAGAGACTAGCCTGCTGGAGTTTTTCAACTGTTAAATGCTATTCATCATCATTGTAAGATTGTGTATACAACTTTAGTAATACACTTATATGCATGTGTTACTTGTGTGAGTAAATCTCAGTATTATAATTGATAAACCACACTTATTTAAAAGTAATGCATTACTTTAGTTAGTAACTCATAATAGTAAAATATTACTTACCCTAAAATGTAACTAGTAACAGTACCTTATTACTTGTATAAGTAAGTAGCACAACACTGTCAATTGGTTTGTTGTAGCTGTAGTGGAAGAAACAGTGGTACTAAGAAAATACTCATATTCAGTACAGGGTAATATTCCAAATCCCCCAATAGTATTGCCCAGAATAAAAGGCTATACTTGTTTTGAGGGATGTGAAGTGTGCCACATTAGAGATCACAGGACTTTTTCACTTCACCATGTACTGAAATGGGAAAGGTTCTGAAAGAACTTTATGGTGAATAATAATAGTCTTGAAAAGCTTTTACCAAGAACAGACAAATGAAGAGAAACATAGTAATGCTACATTCTTTTTAAAGAAAATATATGTGGAGAATAAGGTACCAATAGTGGGGGAAGGACAGAGGCTGAAAGTCGCATAAGAAATCAGTGAAGGATTTAATTTGTGAATATCTGGAAGCCAATGACATACAGGGTGCAAGGTAACATGGAATAACCCTTAGAAGTTCATATCAGACAAATCTAATATATTTATTATGAGAACAGTGGCAGAACATAATAAGCAGTGATATTCATTGAAGTTTTTACTTTGCAGAGATTTTTGATTTACCACACTTGCTCCTTAGGCCATACATGTACCCTTCACTAGTAGAAACTCAACTTGAACAATTCTTTGGATCCTTAATGCTGAAGCTTAACCATCATCCATCAGGGACATCTTCTAATGCCATGTCTTTCCTACCACAATACTTCACACAGGTTTTGGCCTGTTGGCAGGGATTGAAGGAATTATGGAGAACTTCATTAGTCTGCTATCATCATTGGATGAGATTGCACAGTGGATTGGGAAGAAAAGGTGAAAGTAGCATCCTACAGGTGCAGCAGTGAAGGTGCCTGCAATGTCATTTTCTGCAAGCATCAGATGTTTTCTTCACTGTACCACTCTTGGTGTACCAAAAATACACCATTGGACTGAGTGGGTAAAGAAGCATGCCCTTCACTCTTGCACTTCCATCCCAGTAAACTTTGTGAGCTGCAGTCTCCACCAGGATTCAAAAGGTCTACTCACATTGATACAAACTTTCCTGCTGCAGGATAGCAATGCCCATCCACTGCCAGCTTCTTCAAACACCTGTACCATTAATAAAACTGGGTTCACTGGGGTCATAGTCAGAACTTCATCTTTCCTCTATATTAGCATGCGGCTTCAGCCATGAGACCACTCTGCATGCTGAGGCCCTGATGAGAGGAAAATCTGTGCAGTAAAGAGTAGTCTGAACTGGAATGACTTAACATGATACAGAAATCTTCAGAACTAAGTCTTCCATATTGCACTAAGTCTTTGTCTTCCACATTGCACTAAGTCTTTTTGAATCCCAGGGTGTATTTTTGTTGACCAGGGTAGTCCCACTTGGTCTCTGTCCATTTTTCAGGAGATACTCATGGTTGTATTTATACTACAAGGGGAAACCTGGCCAAGACATCAGGGAACTTCCCCTACTCTTCATCATAGGGGGAAAGCATTGTGTCTGATGCTATTGTCTTCCGGTTTCCATTCCAGGCGTGAAGAAGGCCCGGAGAAACTAGAGGAAGAATGGCAGCTGTTAGCCAGCAAAAAGCTATGGGGAATGGAGTTGGGGGTATGGAGATGGTGGAGTTTGCAGCAGAGAAGTGAGCAGATGAGGCAGAGGTAGAGCGATTGTTTATATCAGAGGTGAAGGAGGAAACAGAGGAAAAACATACCGGCAGGTGCAGCAGAAGAAGTAATGGATTTGGAGGACCTGTTTCAGAGAAAACTGTTCAAGGGTGAGATGGAGAAACAGCAGAAATGTGCTATTACAACCCTTAAATCTGGAAGGTTGCGGGATATTATTTACATTACTTAATTAACCAAAGTGAACCAGAAAGTGAGGTAGCAGCATCCTGGGGTGAGATAATGGAAAAAAATCCAAGAAGAAGAAGTAGTTGAAGAAACAGTAGAGAAGAAATCTTATGCATCTACAGTAAAGGAAGGGGAAAAGAAGGTTAAGCAGGTGAAGGAGACAAAAAAGAAATATATCATAAGAATCAGCAGTAAAAAAGAAAAAAGACTAGACAGGTATGAAGTCTGGGACTCACTAATTGCACCATTGGGAGTTTCATCCACTGAGGTAAGAACATTCATTGTTATTAACAAATAGATATTTTGCGATACATTTTTTGAAACTGAACAGGCTTTGGAGAATTTGCTAGGAAAATACAAACAGAAAAAGAATAATAATCTATGGTTAGAGTGTGTAATTCAATCCTTTTATAGAGAAACAAAAAGAATATTTGTTCAATTCAGAACTGAAATTGATGCAGAAGACTTAAAAGAACAATTGCTGACTTTGTGTAAAGATGTTTTGGATATAACAAAAAGTTTTGATGAAAGAGGTTTATTGACTGGTGGATGGGAATGTGGGGTTATATTAAAAATAGAAAATGATAATGTGGTACACATTCCTAGTGTAAATAATGTAAATGGTAGTAGATGTTTTGTAAAATAAAGAGTACAACCTAAAACTTGCTTTTTGTGAGAAAGATAGTCATTTGATCGATGAATGTGATAAAAGAAAATGTTTTATTTGTGTTAAAACAGGACATGAAGCAAAAAAATGTAATTTGAAATGTAAGAAATGTGGAAATACCAAACATATATGGTTGGAATTTTAAGAAAATGTGCAATGTATGGAGAATGTTAAGGGGAGAATCGGTATTTTAGAATGGTGGGTCTCACTGGATGCTCAGATAATTCTATTAGTAGATATAAGAACGATAATCGAAATTAGAAAAATTACAAACAAAAATTATGGGATGGACCAATTGTTTGGAATATGGGGAAAGACACATGTTCTGGTGTATGTATATTATGTCTGAAAATATAAAAATACTAGATATTACTATTGTTGAATCAGGACGAATAACAATAGCAGATTTAAGATGGAATACAAATGTTTATGGGATCATTGCTATATATGCTTGGGATCATTGCTGTATATGCTTATGTTACTAAGAAACAAAGAGAGATAATGTTTAAAAAAAGTTTTGATTATGTATGCATAAACATAACTATAATATTGGTAGTAGATTTTAATTGTAATCTAAGGACAGGTAAAAAGAATAACAGTGACATCAAGATAATAAATTAAATAATGAGAAGTGGAAAATTATATATATATGGGACAACAAACACTGGACTTATAAAAGAAGTGGCATTAAGACTAATTGATTATTTTTTAATATCAGATAACTTAATAATTAGACAAAGAGGAACAAAAAAGAACAGGATTTTCAGATCATATAGCAATATGGGTTAAGGTACACGAGAATGGGAAACATAAGAATAGGAAAGGAATCAAAAGATTGAATGAAAAAGAACTGGGGCAAGATGATAGAAAATAATTAAATTAGTTATGGAAAGATCATATAAATATGAGAAAATTTTATGAAAAGTGGACTAGTTGGTGGATTTGTTTTAAGCAAAAATATAAAAAGAATGTTTCTTGGAATGTATAGAAGATAAGATAAAAAAATAAAAAATAAAATATAAAGCAGTAAGTCAGGATATATTTAGAGAATTTTTGCATGATAAAAGGATTTTCTATGAAAAAGAAAAAGAATTATATGAGCTAAATCAGAAAAAAGAGTAATAGTTTGTTATATAAACAAAGATATTGTTTACAGTGTAAAAATGAAGAAGTTGCACCCTAAGTTGGTGAAAGAACATAAAGTAATAAGGGAATTGAAAGATTAAGAAGGAAATAAAGTAATAACACAAGAAGGAATATGTGAAGTAATTAAATATATAAGTGCAATCTTTTCTTAAGAAAGATGTGATACAGACTTAAAAATATAATGTTAATAAATTAAATAAAGAGGATAATGACAATCTGGAACAAAATATAAGTATAAAAGAGTTAAATGAACTTCTAAAGGAGATTAATATGAATACAGCTACTAGACTAGATGGCATTGAATACCATATGTGTAAAGAAATGGAAAATTGGTGGAAAATGATATTTGTAAAAATATTACGAGTGGTTAAAATTGGGAATAATGAATAAGGAAATGTGTACAGGAATAATAATATTAATATGGAAAAAAGGAGATAAGCATGATATAAATAATTGGAGACCTATAATATTAAATAATACAGACACTTTGCTAATCGGAGGAAGTACTCTGAGCTAACGAATCTGAGATATATAACATTAAGTATCCTGTTTTTTGCTTATTTCTGAGTTATTTATAGCACTTTTATTTTACTCACTGTGTGTGAGGTATTAAGTAGAATGTTCTGCAGTTGTTAAGCATCTGGTTGGGTTTGTTTGTTCTGATTTTTGTTTCCCACCCTCCCTCCGTCTTGGTATCCTGTTTTTATACTTGGTGGCTTTGCAGTTGCCCGCCCCTACTGTAAATTTGATCTGGGACACTCCTCCCAGTTTAGTGTCATTACCTCATTCTACCTATTCCAGGGAGAACATTTGATAAGGCCAACCCAGTTAGCTTCTGCTTCTCCTTTCCCCTTTCCACTTTACAAAAAAAAAAAAAAAAATCTAAGCTTGTTTCCTGCCTTTCCTATAAGTTGTCTAGTCCAGATGCAGATTTGCTATATCAAGGACTGTTTGTAAGCTTCTGAGCCCCCAAGCCTTTCTGTGTTGCCTTCTAGCTTAATTTTTTTCATATAACTAGCTGGTTTTCTAGTTTCAGCACTCAAATCTGTTTCTTTGAGCTCAGCACTCATTCAGAACTCATTGTAAGCACTAAATAAGCTACATATTACTACAGCACTCACCTTTCCTCACTTGTCTAGAGGAAAACAGTTTTTAGTACTTAATAAATAAGCACCTATCCAGGCATGTCTAAGGGTCAGCTCCCGGTATTTTCTCCTGTCTACCTGATGAATCTGGGCATCTTGGGGCAATGCAGCAATTGCTTCATGTACACAGACAACCATCTCCTCCTACCATCCAACACTACAACCTGTGAGAGATGCACTTATATAACCAAACTGGAAGCAAAGCTCTCTTCACCCAAGACTGGACTAGATAATCAAGAGGAGAAGGTAAACACTTGCACCACACCACACTCATCACATAATCCCTCAAAACCTACACCACCAAAAGACACACATAGAAACACAAAACACACACCTACATTCATGGAGGCTCTCAAAAAAATCTACCCAAGCAACATGGACCTCCAAAGCAGAAACGCAAGCAACCTCCACCCCCCAACACAACCCAAATGACACATAGCCCACAAACTCAGTTTACCACTCAACCACAGCCCATAAGGCATAACAACATACCTAACACTCAAGTCATAGGTGACTCTATAGTCAGGCACACTGATGTTCCACTCACCAGGCTAAACAAGGAGAAAGTCACTGTCAGCTGCCTGTCAGGTGCCAGGATCCGCCACATAATGTATGCACTCAGGTCACTCTACAGCAAGTACAAATATGACTCTGTCATTGTCCATGTTGGTGTGAATGATCTGAGACGGACCTCCCTGGACTACATGAAAAGAGACATGGAGGAGCTTTCTGATCTTGTAGCCCAGACAGGTATAACCCTAGCCCTGAGTAGCATCCTGCCATCACCCAGAATGATACTACAGCACAAGGACAAAATGATTTACTTCAACAATTGGCTAAGCATCTGGTGTCATTCTAAGGGGATCCAGTATCTGTCTGCCTGGGATGACATGATCGACAAACCACAATGCTTTGCCAGAGATGGCCTGCACCTATCGCCCTTGGTATTCTGGATACTGGCTAAGGCTCTTGCCACCCCTATAGTGCCTTTTTTAGGCAAGATTCAAATGACAAATTCACCACTGTAACAGGTACAAGCAAGCAAAATTTGAAGGTAATGCTACTCAATGCTAGAAGTCTAAAACTCAAAATGCACTCACTCCTTAAAATGGAGAACATCGACATTTGTGCAGTGACAGAGACCTGGTTCAAGGCTCCAGAGAGCACCCCTGCATTACCAGGCTATAATTCATACCACACCTTTTGGCCACCTAACTTGGATTGAAGCACTAAAGATGGAGGCATGTCCATATTCATTAAGGATATCCACACCTCCAGGCTAGTTGCTCAGCATAATGCATCTGAGATTATCCAAGTGCAACTAACTCTGGGCAAGACTGCAATGCAAATTGTAGCTTGCTACAGATCTCCCACCATGCCCCAGGATTCCCACTCCTCTGGAAAATATTAGGGTACAACCTAACTCCCTAATAATGGGCGATTTCAACTACCCCACCATTAACTGGGAAAACTACTTATGTACCAACTCGTGCTCAGCATTTTCTGGAATTCATAAATTACAATGCCTTAGATCAACTTATCCACACCCCCACCAGGGGCAGCAATATCCTAGACTTGGTCATTACCAACATGGGAAATCGGTGTTCCATACCAGAGGTCAATTCCTCTTTGGTCAGTTCCGACCACAAGCAAATCATCCTAGACATCCCAGCCCCCCCCCCCCATTAGGGAAACCACCGTAAAAAATGTCTCCAAAGCCAACTTCACGCTTCTTAAGACAGAAGTGGCAAACTTCATGACACTCATGCTGATGGACAATAGAGATATGACTGCTGAATCCTATACAATTGCACTTTATAAGCACTTACACGAGTCCATGGATCGTGCAATCCCTAACAGAACCAAGATGCTATCCTCCAAAAAAGGAAGCCAATCTGGTGGTCCTCTACTATAAACAAACTCTACAACAGAAGAAAGAAACTGTTGCAAAAAAGAGTAAAATCCCATGATTGGAGGAACTCCATGGTCAGCCTCAGTAAGAAGCTGAGATACCTCATGAAATCCTCCAAAGCTAGTTATGAAAACAAAATCGCCACAGATTCTAAAGACAACCACAAAGCATTCTATAACTATGTCAAGAATCTCAATGGCAACACTCAGATCTGCTTTGAGTTACAGCACAATGGCACTAAATATACAGAACCAACTGATATTGCCAACATCCTGGCAGATAGGTCCAGTGCTAACTTTACCCCTCTCTCATCCCCTAAAGGGCCCATCTCTATACCGGAAGAATGCAAAGTACCTGTAATCACGGCTGCACAGGTAAAAAACACTTTCCAAAGCCAAGAACACAGCATTCATGGGACCTGACAACATCCCAGGCTGCGTTCTACATGAACTACAGAACGAACTGGCATCCCACCTAAGTACCATGTTCAATCATAGCCTCACCTCAGGCTTTGTGCCCACTGAATGGCGCAGAGCAACAGTTATCCCACTCCACAAAGGGGGAGCCACCATGGACCCTGGGAAGAACTGCCCCATTAGCCTGACAAGCCTGGTCTGCAAGGCTATGGAGTGTATCATCATGGAACTTATAAACAATGACATTGGTAATCTCCAAACTCTGGACACTACCCAGTTCGGGTTTGTAAAAGGCAGATCATGTCTCCTAAACCTGATAGACTTCTTTGAAGCAGTCACCAAAGCTGTAGATGAGGGTAAGGTGGTACACACAGCCTATCTAGATCTTGCCATGGCTTTCGACACCATCCCCCACTCTGGAATTATAGACAAACTCACTAAACTAGGTATAAATCCCTATGTCACAAGATGGGTTGTCAACTGGCTCACTGACTGAACCCACCCTATGAAAGTAGCAAACTCTAAATCCAACTTCAGGCCAGTGACAAGTGGTGTACCACAGGGTTCAGTCCTAGGTCCTCTCCTGTTTGGTATCTACTTCTCTGAAGTACAGGCTAACACAGAAGGTCACTGGCTAACAAAGTTCGCAGATAACTGCAAACTAGGAGCCATAATAAAATCCTAACAATGTGGACATCCTACAAAAGGGCCTCACTGAGACAGCTGCCTGGTGTCAAAGCCATGGCCTCAAGCTCAATGCCAAAAAGTGCATTGTCATCCCTTTTGGTAAAAACTCTGTACCCATGAACTACCACATAGGCGGTAGTGTACTTAACACCGAAAGTGTGATAAGAGACCTTGGGACACAGGTGGACAGTAGTCTCTCCTTTGATAATCACATCACCACAGTAGTCAGGAAATCCTTCTACGTGGCACACCTCATCACAAACGGTTTCTCATCCAGGAAAAAAGAGGTCATTGTTCCCCTTTACTCATCACTCATTAGACCCATTATAAAGTACAACGCCCCTTTTGATATGTACCTCACAAGACATCTACAACAACTGGAAAGGCCACAGAAATACTTCACAAAGAGGATTACCAGCCTCAAACAGATGCTCTATGCAGACCGTCTCAAAAAACTCCAGCTTTACTCTGTCGCATATTGCCTACTCAGAGGCGATCTCTGCCTAACATACAAAGCTATGTCAAACCCAGAGCTGTTGGACATGCTCCATGTAAAGAAATCCCAATCCCTCTGAGCTACACGCTCTAGGGACCTAAACCTTGTCACCACAATAAACAGAACATGCTGGAGGGATAGATTCCTGTCTCAGAGACTTCCCATACTCTGGAACAAACTACCTATCTACATCAAACAAAACTCCTCATTAGCACTCTTCAAGAAAAATCTTGATGATTGGATGGGAGATAGGAAATTCACCCTGGGGATCACTTCTGTGGCGCTGCTTGACAGAAGCATGGGAAAATAATTTTCTTGGGTGGCAAAAGCCAGGGTACTGTTTGGCTAGGCTTATATAGGCCCTAGGGCCAATAGCCTAGTACCCACATATGAACCTATGAACCTATAAAATACTGATGAGAATAATAACTAAAAGGTTAACAAAGAAATTATGTAAATTACTTGGTCAAACAATGTTTGGTAGAAAGGGAAAAGGAAGCCAAGATTTGTTATGGATAACTAAAGAACTAATAAATGATATTGTAAATAAAAAGTAGAAGCTAAAATTCTGATAGGAAACGTTAGCAAAACATTTGACAAAATCCAATATAAATGTTTACGGGATATTTTAGAAGCATATAATATAAGCAAAAAAAATAATACAGGTAATTAATTCAGCATACAAAATAAATTATGTTAAATTAAATGTAAATGGATTCATAAGAGAAAAAATAAAAAATAGAATGTGGCATAAGACAGGGATGTGCAGCCAGTTGCATAATTTTTGCTTTAGTTATGAATACAATAGTGACTAAGATCAATAAAATAAAATATATAGCAGGATATAAAATGGTCAATGAAATGCAACCACTTATAATGTATGCATATGCAGATGATATTATGTTAATAAAGAAAAATAAAGAATGGATGGATGAAATAAGTGGAAAATTAAACAATTTATAAAGAGGATTGGTTATATAGGCAATATAAAATAAATTTAATTAAGAGATTATAGAGATATTAGGAATAGTTTTGTGTTGAATGAATATAGAGATGCAATGGGAAAAAACTAGTGCAAGAAATAAAGGATGCATGTAATTTTTGGAAAACCTACAGATTAGCCTATAGGAAGAAAGTTTATTTGATAAATTCTATTGTAATAGGGAAAATAGCATATTTAGCCAATACGTGTATGTATATATACATATATATATATATATATATATATATATATATATATATATATATACACACACACACACACACACACACACACACACACACACACACATTTTACATATATATATATATATATATATATATATATATATATATATATATATATATATATATATATATGTGTATACATATATATATATATATATATATATATATATATATATATATATATATATATATATATATATATATATATATATAATATATATATACTGACGGTATGAAAAAGAACTTATGGCAGTCATATTTGCATTTGTTTGGGGATCAAGACTGAATCCAGTGAAAAGAGGAGTTTTGTATATGGAAGAAAAGCAAGGTGGACTGGGCCTAATAAATCCAATTGTGTATGCGGCTTCTTTAAATTTATATAGAGCTTTAATAGGGTATGTAAAGGAATGTAAAAGTGTTATAGAAACCATTTAAATCATAATTTGGGGATAAAATGGAAATGGGAAAAAGAACTAAGGGCATTGTGAATGAAAATATTAAGGAATATCAGAATAAAAATTTATTATGGAAATTGAATGTGAAAATGAGTGAAAAAGGTAGAAAAGAATGGTATCTATGTAGTATGAGATAATGGAAGTATTTAGAAATAGACAAGAAGAAAGCAATAGTAACAAGATGCAAATGGTATAAGAATGTACATGAATGTAAAAACTTCTTGTAGAGATTGTTGATATGTAAATTGCCTTTCAAGGCAAACATGCCATATAAAAGAAACCAAGACAGAATGTATAATAATTGTGGAGAGAGTCTGAAACAACAGAGCATGTCTTTTTGAGTTGTAAGAGAGTTAAACAGTTCTGGGAAGAAATATGTGCCAGTAAAACATTAAAAGGTTTTACAAAAGGTGAGCAAATTGATAAGGACATGACTGAATATGTTTTTTTTAGTAATAAAAAAAAAACAAGAACAAGTGAAGACGATTGATGTAATAATGTATGTTAAGTTGTCTATCTCGCCTTCATTCTTGCTGGTTGGGATCGGAGCCGATCCTCGGCTCTGACTCAGTCATCTTCTATAGCTTGAAAGCTGTTTAGTGACTTGTGGGTACCCCTTATCCCATGATGCCTAGCGATAGCTACCCAGATCTCATTTGCCGCTTCAGCTGCAAGGTGTCATTTTTCTGGCTCAGTCTCGTATAAAGTTTTTCGTATAACTTTCTTACTCTAGAACTCTATATTTTCAGTGTTTTATTGTTAACAATTAGTCCTGTTTTTTGTGATAGCTAGTGTTTAGTTGTAGTATCCCTTCTTTTCCTTGTATAACTCGTTTAACTTAGAGAGGTCTCCCTCCCCCCTCCCCACCTATCCTCTTCTTGTCAGGTTAGCCATTTAGGTTAGAGGCTTTCCTTCTACCTTTCTTTCATAGGCTAGCCATTTAAGTTAGAGGCTTTCCTATAAAAATAAATAAATAAATAAATAAACCTTTAGCTATAGACTTGTAGTACAGTGTGTTTTTTGTGTAGACTGTATTTTGCTTTGGTAGCTGTTGTTGTATTTGTTGTTTCCTTCTTCCAGGATGTCAAAGGAATCCAAATTGTCTGGATTCAAGAAGTGTGACTCATGCTGTCAGAAAATGTCTCTGACAGATGGGCACACTTCTTGTGTCTATTGTTTAGGTGCTGTGCACCTGCAGGATTCTTGTTCTATCTGCCATGCCTTTAGTCCAAGAGTCCTGCAGGAGTGTAAGAATAAGCTTATTCTTAGGGGTCTTTTAAAACCCCGGATTCACCAGCCAAGAGCTCTCAGCCTGTGAAATCCCCAAAATCTACTAAGCCATCGGCTCCAAGTTCAGAGCCGTCCTCGGTTCAGACTCTATTCAGACTCTACCTTCTACTTCAGTTCTGGCTGGCACCGATAAGACTATCTCCCCATCAGCTAGATCAGAAACTTCAGAGCCTTCGTGGAGCCACAAGAGGCTGAGGTCCCCTTCACTGGAATCGGTACATTTGGCTCCTCGGTCTCCGTTGCTTCAGAGTGAGCGCAGTCACCGATCCTCTCACTCCTCTCGATCCTCTAGGCTCTCGGATCACAATGTGGAGAGGGTGGTCAGTAGGTTGCTAAAGTCGCAGGCACTTGCCAAGATGTTGTCCAGCCCTCCTCAACAGGTGTCGGCTCCATCCACTTCTCTCGATGTTCCTCCTCCGACTCCAATGAGTTTGGCGCCGGAGTTCGTTGAGGTTTGAGTAGTGGAACCATCGGCTCCGATAACTCTATGCCCTTTGGTTTCAACGTCAGCTCCGATCCCCTTGGTGGTGGCATCCATCGAGGGATCTGGGCGCCGGGGTTCCCTCGTCGGCTCCGAGGGGGCAAGTGGCATCGGACCCTTGTCCGACCCCATTCTCCCTCTCAGAGCTTTGGTGCAGGTGAGCTTGGCTCCTACATTGGCCTTGGAGTCATCTCCCTCAGTGCAGAGAAATATTCCGATTTTATCTGAACCGGAACTTTCTCTGCATCGTGACAGGGACGCCTTTGATGTCATGTGGAGTGTGCTGGCCACTGAGTCAGCTCCACTATCGGCCCCACTGGCTCCGTCCCCTGTAGTGCCTGTGCCAACCTCTGTTCCCCCTCCAGACCTCAAGTGTAGGGAACCAGTGCCCCAGGGCACCCCATTGGATGTTTCCTCTTCTTCCGAGGCCTCCCCTGATCATTCAGAGGAGCCCCCTCATAAGAAGAAGTGCAAGAGGAAGCACATTGACTTCCCTGAGTCTGTCACTTCTGATACAGACTTAGATGATTCGGAAGGGTCCCCGAGATCCCCCTCTGAAGATGTCTCCTTCTCAAACATCCTAGAATTGCTTAAGCAGAGGGGAACTGGAATCCCCTAGCCCCTACCAAGGATGAGTCTGTATTTCTGGATGCGTTCGCTTCCCGACCTTCCACCTCCTGGGTTTCTCCACCTTTCGATCCACTTATGTCAGTGGTGGATCGAAAGGCTTGGTCAGCTCTGGATACAGTGGAACCAACTCTGAGGAGACCTGGCAAATTCATCACAGCACCCCAGGATAAGCAGTTCCTTACCAAAGGTGTTCCTGTTGATGCCATGGTGGTAGCACCAGCCACCAAAAAAAGAGTTAGCAGAGACCTCTTCATCTGTCCATCCTCCTAACAAGCAGTCTAGGATGATGGACAGATACGGGAAGCAAATGTTCACTTCAGCGACCTTTTCTATGAGGTCACTGAACTACTTATGTCATTTTACCCGGCTTCAGAGGGATCTCTTTAAAGAGCTCGCAGATACCCTTCAAGATCCATCAGCTGAGGGGGCACAAGCTAAAGTAGCTTCCCAGCTGGCGATGCTTAATTCTGTAGTTAACTCCTCCATGAGGCTCATTTCCTAAGCAGCCGATGTGCGAGTAGAGCCGCAAGTATGGGTGTAGCCCTTAGGAGGCATGCATGGATGCAGCTGTGTAATTTTGTGGAACCCTTTCGAGCGTCATTCACCAACACCTCCTTTGATGGTTCCTTTCTCTTTGGACCACAGGTGAAAGACACTTTGACTAGGTTTGAGCAAGAAGGCAAGATTCTCTCTGCCATGGGAGTCCATTTTTCCACTCCTTCTAGACCGTACCCCAAAGGTCAGAAGAGTGGCAAAATGTGGTTCCAAAAATCCCAGGGAGCCTTGCCTGACACACATAGCGATTTTTTCTCCAGGGGCAGAGGAGGAAACAATAACAACAGACACTGCCATCGTGGCAGAGGGGGTCCGCAGAACCAGGGCAACAGAGAATCTTTCTCTGATAAGCCCTTTCAGAATCCCTGAAGTGTTGCCCGGCTGCTCACCTCTGGAGGCAGTCAGGGAAGACTTTCACTGCACCCAAAAGCCTGGCAAAATTTAACACAAGACAGATGGGTACAGTCCATTATATCCAGAGGTTACAA
Organism: Protopterus annectens; assembly: GCF_019279795.1. NCBI lineage: Eukaryota > Metazoa > Chordata > Ceratodontiformes > Protopteridae > Protopterus > Protopterus annectens. Next base: position 1,635,917,595 of record NC_056731.1, on the reverse strand, counting down.
AATTCCCTTCTGTCAACTCCCCCTTACCATCAAGGAAATCCTTTCCAGATGTTCCACCCAATCTGAAGGACCAAGCAGTAATAGAAGTTTCAAAACTGCTAGAAAAAAGAGTTATCCAGGAAGTCCCGGCAGACCAGCACGGATCTGGAACTTACTCAAGGTTCTTTTTGGTACCAAAAAAGACAGGGGACTGGAGACCAATTCTGGATCTCAGCAGACTAAACAGGACTGTACAAAGAACAAAGTTTCGGATGGTCATGCTACAGTCCATTCTACCCTTTCCGGGTCAGGACAATTGGATGTGCTCGATAGATCTTCAGGATGCGTACTACCACATCAAGATGGACAGGTGCTCCAGGAGATTTCTTCGCTTCCGGCTGGGAGCCAGTCATTACCAGTTCAGAGCTCTGCCCTTTGGTCTCACCACAGCCCCCAGGGTGTTCACCAAATGTATGGCAGTGGTCACGGCTCACCTGAGACGTCAAGGATTCCAGGTGTTTCCATATCTAGATGACTGACTCCTCACTGTTACTACCAGGCATCAACTTCTACAAGCCAGGGACTACACAATCACAATCTGCTCCCAGGTAGGCATTACAATAAACTTTGAAAAACCTGCCTTGTTGTCCTGTCAATCTATCACCTACATAGGAGCAGACTTACACACAAGAAACATGTCCGCAAGGCTACCTCTAGAAAGGGTGTCTACAATTCATCAGCAAGTACATATTCTAATGCAGAGCAAAAGAATCTAAGTCAGGTTCATCCTTCAAGCTCTGGGCTCCATGGCAGCAGCCATTCTTCTAATCTCATTGGCCCGCTTTCACATGAGGATCCTTCAGTGGCTTCTGTTCGCACAGTGGTCTTTCCAGCAGCTGCCCATGTCTCACATGATCATGATTACAGAAGCATGCAAAAGGCACCTTTCCTGGTGGATAGTCTCCCCACTAGTGACTCAGGGCAGACCCTTCATTCAGCCCCCTCCAGTAGCCGCAGTGACCACAGATGCCTCCCTGATAGGGTGGGGGGGCATTATCTGGGCAGGACAGTCCAAGGCACTTGGCAGCCTCATGAGTACCATCTGCACATAAATGTCCTAGAAATGACAGCTGTGCTCCTAACATTGCAAGCCCTTCAGGACTCTCTTCCTTCTGGGATCATTGCAATTCAAACAGATAACATGTCAGTGGTGTGGTACATCAACAAGCAGGGCGGAACCAGGTCCTACCCCCTGTGTCGAGAAGCACTCAGACTGTGGCAGTGGGCAATTTCCTCCCAACATTTTCTGATTGCGATGCACATCCCTGGGAGGTCCAACGTCATAGTGGACAGGCTCAGCAGAACTATCCTCATGCCTCATGAGTGGTCTCTGAATCAGGAAGTTGCAGATCTTATCTTCTGCAAATGGGGACAGCATTGCTGTGATCTTTTTGCCACCCCCTTCAACAGCAAATGCAGCAACTACTTCTCCCTTCTTCCGCTTCCAGGTCACTCACCCAGAGATGCTCTAGTCCACGATTGGCCTCAGGGACTTCTTTATGCCTTTCCTCCATTTCCCCTGATTCCAAAACTCATACAGAAAGCAATATCATTGGGTTGCAAAATGATCCTCATTGCCCCCTACTGGCCTCGACAGATATTGTTCCTGTTCCTGCACTATTACCTTCTCAATCAGCCTGGACTCTGGACTCGATTCCAGACCTACTGATTCATCAATCAGGTGGGTTGCATCAATCCCTCCAAACTCTCCAGCTCACAGCTTGGTTGCTCCACTTCTAACCTTAGCCAGGCTTCCCAGCATTTCTCCGGCTGTACGTGAGATTATTGTCTCCTCTCACAAGTCCACAACCAGAAAAACTTATGCTAGTAAATGGAAACGTTTTTCTTGTCGGGCAGAGGCTAGGAACGTAGATACCTTTTCAGCCCAGTCCACAAAATTCTGGAATTCCTAGCACAACTTTTTCATTCCAGGTCCGCTTCTGCTACAATCAGGGTTCAATTAGCGGCCATTTCTAACTTTCATGTTGGTTTGTCAAATTCAAACATTATGTCTCATAAGCTCTGTAAAGCTTTCTTGAGAGGGACCACTCTCCTTAAGCCTCCAGTGAGAGATCCCCCTCCTCCTTTGGACCTTAATTTGGTCCTAACTTCCTTAATTCTGCCCCCTTTTGAACCAGCAGCATCCTGCTCCATTAAGTTTCTATCTTGGAAGACACTCTTTCTGGTAGCTATTACTTCAGCCAGACGCATCTCTGAACTTCAGGCACTATGTGTTCGTCCTCCATACTTGGTTTTTCATAAGGACAGGGTTGCTCTGAGGACTAATCCTTCGTTTCTTCCGAAAGTCTGCTCAGAAAATAATTTAAACCAATCTATAGACCTTCCTGTGTTTTTCCCTAACCACACCAACAAGGCAGAGTACAAATTACACCAATTGGACATTCATAGACAATTGCATTTTTACCTGCATAGGACTAAGGAAATAAGGAAGTTGGACCAACTATTCCTTTCTTATGCTCTAGGCAAACAAGGTCTCCCAGTTTCCAAGGTGACCTTATCCAGGTGGTTGTCTCACACTATTACTTTCATCTATCAATTAAGGAACAAAGAGTTACCTATTAAACCGAAAGGTCATTCTACTAGGGCCTTGGCCACCTCTGTAGCCTTCCAATCTAGGTTGCCCATGGATTCTATCTGGGCAGCTGCTACATGGGCAAATCCTCATACCTTTATTTCTCATTACAATCTAGATATGGTCTCCAGGAGCAGTGCTGACCTTGGTTCCACCGTTCTGAAGAGTCTGTTCCAATGAGCCACCCAGGATTGTAGGTGCTAGGGACGCTGTCCCAACCAGCAAGAATGAAGGCAAGATAGACAACTTAACATAAAGAAGTTATGTACCTACCATAACGTTCCATGTTAGTTGTCTTCATCTCGCCTTCTTTCTTGCATTCCACCCTCCGTCCCCCTGTCCTATTGGATTGAGAGGAGTTCTGGTTTCACTGGCTGAGTGTTCTCTGGTTTGTTTCCTCTACTGACTTAGAGAGTATAACAGGTATACTCAACCTATTTGTTTGGACAGGTTTATTCTCTGGCTATGTCTGGGGTTAGCTATTTAAAATGAGATCTTGGTAGCTATCGCTAGGCATCATGGGATAAGGGGTAGCCTCGAGCCAGTAAACAGCTCTCGAGCTATAGAAGATGGCCAAGTCGGAGCCGAGGATCGGCTCCGATCCCAACCAGCAAGAAAGAAGGCGAGATGAAGACAACTAACATGGAACGTTATGGTAGGTACATAACTTATTTTTTTGTTTCATGGACATTATGGACTGAGAGAATGAATGAAATTAAGTTCAATGGAAAGTGGATTTTGGCAGATATTTTAAAGAAAATACATCTTTGGTTATAGAAAAATGGGTGGGGGAAATGTTTAATAACAAATTAAGCTGTAATGTATAAAGTGTAAATAATAGTAAATATTGTAAATATATAAATAATAAGTATTGTACAGTTAAGTGAATGTTTAACAGCAAAAAAACTCTACTCATTAGAAAGGTTCTTGTTCCATTCCTAGTACAGTGCCAGCTGGGAGAATAACACTTGAAGATCCAAGATGGCAGATAGCACAGAGGTGAATGCTAGTGCAGTGTTTGAAGGTTGACAAGATTCTCAGGAGCTGTTTCAGCAAAATTTGTTTTATTAGAAGCAAACATTTAAAACAATGATTGAGGTGTTATTACAATCCTCCAGGTGGGAGGGTTGCAGAATGATATTTTGGGTGAATAGTTGTTGCACAGCAAGCCAGAGAGAATGGAAAAGATGTTTCATGGGGTTGAATTATGGACAGAATTAAATCAGAGGTATCAAATGCTATTTTGAAAGAAGATTGACAGACAAAGAAATCATATGCTGAGATTGTTAAACAAACTGCAGGGAAAGTGATGAGGATTAACAGAGGAAAGGAAATGTCAAAATGTGAATAACCAGAAGAAATTTATGGTGCAAATTCAGTACTCAGAAGAAAGGGAAATGGACAGGTATGACATTTGGAGTAATTTAATGGTTTCATTGGGAATGAAGGCTCAGGATGGTAAGCGCTCTTATTAATAAAACTTTATTTTTGAGACTGGTTCTGTTCTGGAAAGTTTTTTGGTGGGTAGTATTAGAAGAAAAATATTGTATTCCGTGGAATTCTTATGTGCTTAAAGCATTTCACTGAAAAACACAAATGAAAATACATGTTCAATTTCAAACTGAAAAAAAGATTTTAAGCAGACATTTAAACAAACTTGGTAAATAAGTTATGGATATTAGCAAAGCCTATGAAAAATGATGATGATTATGAACTGGGAGATGAGACTGCCATATTGCACTGAAAATGGAGAAAGAAAAAAAATGTTCATATTCCTAATATTATAAATGTAGAGGGTAATAGAGGTATAAAATGCTGAAGACAACTGAAAACATGCTTTTCTGTGGAAAAGATGATCATTTCGCATGTAAATGTGATGAGGAAATGCGCTATTTGTGGAGAAACATGTCATGATGCAAAAACGTGTGAAATGAAATGTTATAAATGTAACAAAATTAGGCATTTATGGATGGATTGTAATCTAGAGATAAAGGATAAATAAGAAAACAAAATTGAGGACAGTATATATAGAGAAGAAACAGTCCTGATAAAAGATAAAGAGGAAGTAGGAAGCAAGATCAGGGTAAAAATAAAGATAACACTTAAGAGAAAAAGTAAACTGAAGATAATATAGAAGAAGCTACTGAAATAAGAGGTGATGAAGATATAAATTGGAAAATAGTGAAAGGTAAAAATAATTATATTGGCAAAAGAGTAAGAGACAGAAAAAGAAAGTTTAAATTGATATCTGTAAAAGAGAAAAAGAAAGGAAACAGATAATGCAAATGAGATGAATACTTCAAAGTTCCACAATTTCAAGTAAGCTAGAACATAGACACAATGACAGCTTTTGAGTATTTTTAGTAAATGTCAATAGTATCAAACATATAAGTAAAAGAATAGGCAGCTTACATTGGTGTAGTAAGAAGTAGAAGATGTATGATTTTTGATGGTAGAAGCGAGATTACAAACAAAGAAACATCAGAGAAGCGATAAAATATGGAACCTAGGAAAGAAACTATGTTCAGGCTTAGTTGTACTTTGTAGAATATCAATGAAAATATTGAACATAACATTGAGAATGATGGGAAGAGTAAGTATTGTAGATGGCATAATCAGGTATATATATATATATAATTATAACATTGGATACCAAGTTATAAGTAGAAAAGGTTAAATTAATTTCATAAAAGTTTGTATTATGTATAAATTAATATGACTATAATAATAACAGGATATTAATCACAATTTGAGAGGAAAAAAGAAGAAGAGAGGAAATGATGTTAAGAAAATTTTTGAAGTTATAATGTGTCAATTTAAAGTTTGGAATAATAATTTGTGGACATATAGTCAATGTATGTATAAGAAGGAAATAGATTATTTTATTATATTACAAGGTTTAAATATAGCTAAAGGAGAGACACTTGTAACAGGATTTTCAGATCACCCAGTCATATGGATAGAAATAGAAGAACATAGGGAGTATATCAGATTTGGAAAAGGAATTAAACAAATGAGAAAATATGGGATGAAAATGGAAAAAATAAGTATGTGTTTATGGAAAGATCCCATTTCCACTAGAGTGTGTTATAAAAACTGGCCTGAGTGGTGGCTAGCTTTGAAAGAAAAATATAAAAAATGTTTTTAGAATGACAGTCATATGTAAGAAAAGCAGAAAAAATATAAAACAATATGTATGGATGCTTTAAAGGATTTGAAAAAGAACAATAGACAATATTATGTGATAGAACATTGAATTTATGAAAAGACTTGAAAATTAAAGAATTATTATTTAAGCAAATATATTATTTACAAGGTAAAAAATAAGAGGCATCAACTTGTTTGAGTAGCATAGTTAAAGAGAATACTAGTATTAGGAGAGAAATGAAAGATGATAGAGGAGAGGCAAGAAGATCTCAGGAACAAATTATGAATGTCATAATAAATTATGTAAAGAAAATGTTTTAAGATAGAAAGGTACAAAAATGAATGGCATGTTGAAAAATTGACAGAACAAGAAAATAAGGAAGTGGAAAATTAGACGTCCTTATATGAATTAGATAAGGTACTTAGACAAGTTAATTTACAATCAGTTTCAGGATCAGATGGAATAGGATATCAATTTTATAAGAATGTTATGGATTGGCAGAATAAATACTTAAAAGGTCATGAATGCATGATTAAATGAAGGTATACTTAAATTTGTATGGGAAAAAGGAAGATAAAAAAACTGATAATTGGAGACCCATAACATTGAACATAATTCAGAAGAAAATTGAAAGTAAAATGAAAAAAATGAAAAGACCAATGGTTAGAACACAGCTGAAGATAAAAATGGAATAATCCACGTCAGGGAATAAATCACTTGCAGCTTCACAGTAGTGCCCTTTATAAAACCAAAAGTTGTAACTGAGATGTAGTAGTCAAGGTAGGAAACGGTTCACTTGCAGTTTCACACCACTTAAGCGCTTTTGCGATCTAAGTCAGCTGATCGCTTCTTCAGACTCATAAAAACAGTTAAAACATTGGTATTTAAAATATGGTTCAACCAATGAAAACACATATAGAACTATGACATAGACTAATTAAAATTGCATACATCAGTACATTAATTTGCCTTATATTCTGCATAAGATGAAATAAAATATACATATAACAGACACATTTTATGTAATAATCCATATTACTTAATGTTTTAGTGGTCTGGATTTTAAAAAAGGTTTCAAGGAAACAGCATTGTTCAATCCAGGAGAACTATCTGCCTGAAGTAATAAAATCCATCTTTGTTCTGCTTCCTCTACCTTATTTCTTATATCACCTCCCCTCTTAATTTTATTTATTATTTCTAAAACCATGAAATTAAAAATATGTTTCCTATCTTCTTCTTCCACATGTTTTGCTAAAGCACTTGTGTCTTTTTTATTTCTTATATCTCTAAGGTGTTCAAGGATACGTTCCTTTAGACACCTATTGGTTTTGCCTATATAAAAGGAATGACAGACAGTGCAGAAGCTGAAATAAACCAAATTTTGCGTTCTGCAGTCAGCATAAAAATCTATATCAATTATAAATCCTAGTGTAGGCTGTTTATATGTAGATTTATTATATAAATAGTCACATGCTGTAGAAGTTCTGCAAGGAAAAGTCCCCTGCCTATCAGATAGGATCATTATTTCATTGTTTCTGAATTTATAACAGAGTTGCCTTTTTGAGGACCTCTTATTTCTAAAAGAAAAGCTGGGTCTATCTTCTAACAATTCTCTCAAGTCAGGATCCAACAATAAAACATTCCAATTCTTCTCAAAAACATTACAGAACCTTCTGATGTCACTTGAATAAGTTATAGGGAATCTAACTTTAAAATCATGACCTTCCTTGCTTTCAGCATCTTCTATAGTATTTGAGAAGAGCGGTTTACATTTCCCATCCCTATTTTCAATGGTATATTTAGAGCTTTCATTTATGTCTTTCTTACTATAACCTCTGTTTAAGAAGTCTTTCTCTAATATAGTCATTGTCTTCGCAAAGCCTTCATCTGTATTATGTAAGCGGCTTATTCTCATATATTGTCCTTTCACTACATTTTTGTGTACAAATGTTGGATGCATACTAGTCTTATGTAAGATACTATTTCTCCATGTAGATTTTCTATACATCCCTGTTGTAAGTTCATCTAATGCTGTCTTCTTAACCAAAACATCTAGGAACTCAATAGAGTCCCTGGAATGTTGACTAGTGAATCTTAAAAATTCAGTGGTGCTATGTAAGTACTCCACCATCTCTTGCAACTCTTCACTAGTACCATCCCATAACAGGAAGACGTCATCTACAAAACGTATATACCATACAATTTTGCCAGCATATTTATTGCTAGCACTTAATACATGATCTTTTTCCCATGCAGCCAATGCTAAGTTGGCGTAGCTGTTAGCACAAGCCGTGCCCATTGCTACACCAACTTTCTGTAGATAAAACTTGTCATTGAATATAAAGACATTATTTTCTAGGACAATATCAAGCAACTCACATATCAAATGAATCTTAGTGCTTTGAAAAATTTGTTTCAAGGTCAGAATATCACGTATTTTCTCAATACCCCATTTATTCGGTATCACTGTGAACAGTGAAGTGACATCCATTGTCACAGACATATAATTTCTATTAATATTCCTGGTCTTATTATATAACAGTCGCAGAAATGCCTTTGTATCCCTTAGTATAGTCTCACATGATTTTAGGACTATTTGTAAATTTTGTTCAATATAAATTGAGATGGCTTCTGTGGCCCATCCTTTACTGGATACAATAGGTCTCATAGGGGGCTGTGTGATGTCTTTGTGAATTTTAGGTAGACCATAAATAATGGGTATAGTCTTCCTGTTATGGGATGGTACTAGTGAAGAGTTGCAAGAGATGGTGGAGTACTTACATAGCACCACTGAATTTTTAAGATTCACTAGTCAACATTCCAGGGACTCTATTGAGTTCCTAGATGTTTTGGTTAAGAAGACAGCGTTAGATGAACTTACAACAGGGATGTATAGAAAATCTACATGGAGAAATAGTATCTTACATAAGACTAGTATGCATCCAACATTTGTACACAAAAATGTAGTGAAAGGACAATATATGAGAATAAGCCGCTTACATGATACAGATGAAGGCTTTGCGAAGACAATGACTATATTAGAGAAAGACTTCTTAAACAGAGGTTATAGTAAGAAAGACATAAATGAAAGCTCTAAATATACCATTGAAAATAGGGATGGGAGATGTAAACTGCTCTTCTCAAATATGTTAAAAGCAAGGAAGGTCATGATTTTAAAGTTAGATTCCCTATAACTTATTCAAGTGACATCAGAAGGTTCTGTAATGTTTTTGAGAAGAATTGGAATGTTTTATTGTCGGATCCTGACTTGAGAGAATTGTTAGAAGATAGACCCAGCTTTTCTTTTAGAAATAAGAGGTCCTCAAAAAGGCAACTCTGTTATAAATTCAGAAACAATGAAAGAATGATTCTATCTGATAGGCAGGGGACTTTTCCTTGCAGAAATTGTACAGCATGTGACTATTTATATAATAAATCTACATATAAACATCCTATACTAGGATTTATAATTGATATAGATTTCTATGCTGATTACAGAACACAAAATTTGGTTTATTTCAGCTTCTGGACTGTCTGTCATGCCTTTTATATAGGCAAAACCAATAGGTGTCTAAAGGAACGTATCCTTGAACACCTTAGAGATATAAGAGATAAAAAAGACACAAGTGCTTTAGCAAAACATGTGGAAGATGAAGATAGGAAACATATTTTTAATTTCATGGTTTTAGAAATAATAAATAAAAGTAAGAGGGGAGGTGATATAAGGAATAAGGTAGAGGAAGTAGAACAAAGATATATTTTATTACTTCAGGCAGATAGGTCTCCTGGATTGAACAATGCTGTTTCCTTGAAACCTTTTTTAAAATCCAGACCACTAAAACATTAAGTAATATGGATTATTACATAAAATGTGTATGTTATATGTATATTTTATTTCATCTTATGCAGAATATAAGGCAAATTAATGTACTGATGTATGCAATTTTAATTAGTCTATGTCATAGTTATATATGTGTCTTCATTGGTTGAACCATATTTTAAATACCAATGTTTTAACTGTTTTTATGTGTCTGAAGAAGCGATCAGCTGACTTAGATCGCAAAAGCGCTTAAGTGGTGTGAAACTGCATGTGAACCGTTTCCTACCTTGACTACTACATCTCAGTTACAACTTTTGGTTTTATAAAGGGCACTACTGTGAAACTGCAAGTGATTTATTTCCTGACGTGGGTTATTCCATTTTTATCTTTAGCTGTGGTCTAACCATTGGTCTTTTCATTTTTTTCGCTTGAGGTGTATACCAGGCATTTATCCAGCTTTTGTTTTCTTTCACGTGTTTGAAAGTAAAATGAAAACTATTATGAAATATAGCATATATAGTTTAAAGGGAAAAGGATGCCAGGAATTATTATTGATAGTAAGGGAAATTGTGGATGATATTATAAACAGGTATGATGAGACCAAGATCATGGCAGAAGATACAATATTAACTTTTGTGGGAAATTATGGAAGAGGATAACACTAGTAAGAAAATTAGAATACATGTTGTTCTGCATGTAACAAAAATAAAGTAAGACTTTTAGTGAATGAATGGTTAAGCAAAGAAATAGATATAAAGAATGGCATATGCCAGGGATATCCTATAAGTAGTATATTATTTGCATCAGTTACGAAAGCATTAGAGATGTAAATTTGCACATGAGAGATGCTACTTATGTTACTAATGATGGGATAAAAATCCCAGTAATGTTTACTTATGCAGATGATGTTATAATGATTATGAGAAACAAAGTCTGCATGAAAGAAGGTATATGTTATATACATCAATGTTTAAATATTATAGGCATGACTTTAACTAAAGAAATAATGTAAATAAATGAATGGATGATATAGTAAAGATAGGCTGAGTGTCTTTCTCAATTAAATAAATTTCTGTGTTAGGAATAAGATTTGGGGGTAAAATGTGAGGAACTATCAAATAGTATACTAAATGAAATAAAGGAGCTTTGTTGCTTTTGGAAACCATGCAAGCTATTGATTAATAAAATGGTTTATTTGATTAATTCAGTTATACTGGGAAATATAGCATATTTAGTTAGTCTCTATATACTGCCAATAATTTACGAAATGTAATGTTTTCTTTTATATGGGATTCAAGATTGAATCCAGTGAAGAGAGTAGTCTTATACATGGACAAAAAAGATGGAGGTTTAAGATTAATAAACCCAATTGTTTGTGCTCCTTCTTTGAATTTGTATAAAATTTTGTTTTGAATAAATGATAAAAGTGAAAAGTTAGTAGGAAATTTACTAAAATACAAATATAAGCGACATTGGGATATGTTTAAAAATTCAAAAGAGGAAAAGTAGGTGTAAACGAAGTAATGAGATATTATCAAAAAAATACTTTTATGGAAAATAAAAATTGATGAAATAGAAAATGAGAAGAAAGCATGGTATAAAATATCATGTGATCACTATTATTATGTTATCATTGGGCTGAGCCACTGATTGAAACAGTTAAAGCTATAAAAGTATGAAAAGCATGGTGAATTAAGCAAGTAGAATGTCAAGATTTTTTATGGAGATTAAAGGTTAATAAATTACCAGTAAAGGGAAATATGCCATATAAAAAATCTGTGAAAGGGTTTGTGTATATTGTGGTAAAGATGAAACTATGGAACATGTTTTCTTACAATGTATCTTCTTCTCTTTCTGCTGTTCCCATGTCGCCACAGTGGATCATCTGTTTCCATTTCTTCCTGTCCTCTGCATATTGCTGTGTCACACCAACCACCTGCATGTCCTCTCTCACCACATCCATAAACCTTATCTTAGGCCTTCCTCTTTTCCTCTTACCTGGCAGCTCCATCCTTAGCATCCTTTTCCCAATATACCCGGCATCCCTCCTCAGAACATGTCCAAACCAATGTAATCTCGCCTCTCTGACATTGTCTTCAAACCGTCCAACCAGAGCTGACCCTCTAATATACTGATTCCTAATCCTATCCATCCTTGTCACACCTAGTGCAAATCTTAACATCTTTACCTCTGCCACTTCCAGCTCTGACTCCTGCCTTTTTGTCAATGCCACCATCTCCAACCCATATAACATAGCTGGTCTCACTACCCTCTTGTATACCTTCCCTTTCACTCTTACTAGTACCTGTCTGTCACAAATCACTCCTGACACTCTTCTTCACCCATTCCATTCTGCCTGTACTCTCTTCTTCACCTCTCTTCCACACTCACCATCACTCTGAACTGCTGATTCCAAGTACTTAAACTCATCCACCTTCACCAACTCTACTCCCTGCATCCTCACCATTCCTCTATCCTCCCTCTCATTCACACATAAATATTCCGTCTTAGTCCTGCTGACCTTCATTCCTCTCCTTCCTCTCTAGAGCATATCTTCATGTATCGAGGGTCTCCTCAACCTGGTCCCTACTCTCACTACAGATCACAATGTCATCTGCAAACATCATAGTCCATGGGGGCCTCCTGTCTGATCTCGTCTGTCAACCTGTCCATCACCATTGCAAATAAGAAAGGGCTGAGAGCTGATCCTTGATGTAATCCCACCTCCACATTATACGCATCTGTCACTCCCATGGCAGACTTCACCACTGTCACACTACCCTCGTACATATCCTGTACCACTCTTACATACTTCTCTGCCACTCCTGACTTCCTCATACAATACCAAAACTCCTCTCTAGGCACCCTATTATATGATTTCTTCAAGTCCACAAAGACACAATGCAACTCCTTCTGACCTTCTCTATATTTCTCCATCAACACTCTCAGAGCAAACATTGCAAATGTATAAGGGTTGCAAAATTGTGTTAAGAAAATTTCTTGGAAAATATAAATGCAGTAAATAAAATAAAGATGGATATGATTATGTACGGATATTATAGCCATAAAAATAAGGAATATGTTAACAAAATATATAAAAGATTATTTTATGTTGTGTGCACAATTTGGAATGAAAGGCTAAATGAAATCATGTTTAATGGTAAATAGAGACTAGCAGTAATTTTAAGAAAAATTGGTTGGTGTTGTGTAAAAAGAAGTGGGAGTGGTCAAATAAGACAATGAAGATAGAAGTTTAACATAATAACGAAAAGTAAGAAGTCTATGATTATATGACAGTAACAGAAATGAATGTAAAATTGTACACTGTACACACATGTAAATATGTAAGTTTGTAAATAGTATTGTATATAATGTTGTTTTTAATAAAGAACATTTACTCTTTCTGAGGTGATCACTAGGTGGTGCCAGAGGTCTGTTACCAGTGATCACTAAATCTAAGATGGAGGCTGTGAGTAAAGATGATCTGGTGAAGGAGATAAAGGAACTGAAATTCAGAAGGAAAAGAGTGTTTTGGATGTGAATATCATGACATCAGGGGGTTGGATGACTATGTTTTATGAAAAAAAAAATGATGGAAGAAGCAGAACCCATAAAATCTGAGACCTTGCAGTGAAGTGTGGTAAAGATCAAATATTTGACAGTGAGGAGATGGCAGAAAGACTAAAGGATGTTGTAAGTGTTAGTGTTGATACAGAAAGGACGTATCTGGCCAGTGGAGTAACTCACTTGGGGATGCTCTGTGTTGAGCTTCAGGAAGATGGAAAAGAAAGAGATTGTATTTCCAGAGTAAAGACTTATGCAGCGGAACTTGCTAGTACAGCTGCATAAGTCTTTACTCTGGAAATACTGCAGAAAGAAAATGATATGCGGGTGCAGACAAGACAGATTGAAGATGTTGAAAGCTGGAAGAAAAGGTCGGTTGTACAGGTGAAAACAAAGTATGAACAGCAAAGAAACAGGTACTGTGTTTTAGACAATATTATTATGCCCTTATGATTCAGTTTTCTGATATTAGGGCATTAATACATTTACAAACTGCACCTTTATTTGAAATAACTTTTATGACATTTGTATTAGCAGAAAATTTTGTTAATGAATGTGAAAGGAGACGTGGCATATGTAGTTGGAAGGACTATATTTATCAAAACTTAAATGTACAGTTAAAATGAAAACTGTTGTTGCAAATTAGAAATGCTGAGATAGAAGAGAAGATGTGCATGGCATTAAAAAGATGTAGATGACAGAAAAGTATGGACTGGGGGATTAGAAGTTTATGTAAGTTGAAAAACAGAAAATAAGTTACAGCATGTGCCTAATGTGATAGTAGTGGGATTAGAGAGAATGTTAAGTACTGGGGCAGCCAAAAGCATGTTTCTTTTCTGTGGGGATGAATCACATTTAATCCAAGACTGTATAAAAAGAAGGTGTGGACAGTGTAGAAAGTTTGGTCATTCTAGAAAAAAACTGTAAACCATATTGAAGGAAATGTGGAAGTGATGAGCATTTTTGGTTTTATTGTCCACAAATTAATGAAGACAGACAAATTGAAGAACACTGTTGAGAGAGCAAGGTGTTATGTAAGATATATAGAAGTGAATAATGAAATATGGGAGTGAGAGGTGAAAGGTGAGGGTGATTAAGTACAAGATAAAATATATAAAAAGATGTACTAAATGAAGTCCACAGACTAATACATGAAAAAGAAAACATAAAGAGATGGAAAACAGGTTTTGGGTATTAGAAACAGAGGAAGAAGAAACAGATACAATCTCTGAGTTAGGTTGTACTGGGGGGGGGGGGGTGAGAAGGAGAAAAGGAGGCCAAAAAGATTAACTGAAAAAAGGACACAAAAAGGGACAAAGTTAATGCAAGTATATCATTACTGAATATGAATAACATGAAAAGTGATGTTAAGAGAATGGTTGTGTTTCAAATGGTGTTACAAATAGATGCAGAGATAATTTGTTTATTTGACATAAGATGTACAGATAAAAGGAAGAGGATGGAAATTGAGACAGTGTGGACAAGAAAATGGTGTGGACTCTAGGGACTAATACATATTCAGATATTGCAGTATTAGTAAAAATGAAGAGATTAAATTAGATATAATGATGGTGGTAGCAGGAAGAGTTTATTCTGTGATGTAAGAAAGAGGCAGAATGTATTTAGAATAGTAGTAGAGAGATGTAAATAATTGTGGGTTAAGAATAGGCAAAGGGAGAAGGTATATTTATAAGAGGGGGTTACTTAAAACATCAATTGATTATATTTTGCTTACTAGTGACAAGAAAAAAATAAAAGATGGAATTAGAGAAACAAAGTTTTCACATCATAGGGCTATGTTGGCAATAGTAGGAGCAAATGAAAATACAATAAAAGAGGAAAATGGGTTAAAAAGTCTGACAGGAAAAATTGCAAGAATGGAATGGCTTAAAAAGGAAAGGGGACAGCTGTGGGAAGACCACATGACAATGAAGCCATTTTATGGGTGTTTGACAAAGTGGTTGATGGTGTCTAAAGAACAATTTAAAAGTATATACTCAACATTAGAGAAAGACAGAGCAATGGAAGAAAGAAAAGATAATATGTAATAAACAAAAATAAATTTATGCAAGAATAGTAAAGAAAGAGGGAGAGAAAAGTATTAAAAAAGAAGAATGTAAATTATATGAATATAATAAAGAAAAATAGAATGATATTTAGACAAAATGTTATTTGAAAGGGAAAAAAGAAGAAGTGTCCCTATTTTGGGGTAAGAAATTGAGATGCAATGAAAGAAAAATGAATGCAATGAAGGACAAAAAAGGGCATTTAAAATATAAACAAAAGGAAATTATGGATATTGTTGAAAAGTATGTACAGAATATGTATGAGAAAAATGTGATGGAATACATGGAAAGTAAAGCAAATGAAAATGAGATAGTGGAGACATGGACATAAGAATAGAGACGAAAAAGTTAGATGATGCTATAAAGCAAGGTAAACAAGAATCCATACCAGGTTCAAAAGGATTAAAGTACAGTTTTTATAAAGAAATGTCAGATGATGAAAGGGTATTTTTCTGGAAATATTGAATGAATGGGTGGAACATGGTATAAAACAAGAATATATTTGTATATAAAATTTATATGGAAAAAGGGGTAAACGGAAGAAATAAAAAAACTGGAGACCAGTTAGGTTGGGAAATGCTGACTATAAGATATTTATAAAGATTATTCAGAAAAGAATGATAGGTATCATGAAAGAAGAATTGGATGTAGGGGTGTGTGGGGTTAAAGGTAAAACAGTAAATATAGTGTTAATCATTGTTAAAGAAGTTGTTGAGTTTATAGATAAGGGGAAAGGAGAATGAAAACTATCAGAATGTGATCTGGCTAAAGTACTTTACAGAATTTATCATGGAGAAATGTTGAACATTTTAAAAGAATACAAAGTAAGAGAAAAACAAGGATAAGGAGGACAATTTATGAAAATTCTTATGTGTCTGTGATGGTGAATGGATGAGTAGCAAAAAGGATAAGACAGGGAAGAGGGGTAAAGCAAGGTTGTCCATTAAGTATGTGACTGTCTGTGATGGGAATGAATGCATTTATACAAACATGTGAGGATGATGGATGGGGAGTTAAGGAAGGGATAAGGTTACCATTAATGTTAACCTTTGCAGATGATTTGGTCTTAGTAGCCAAAACCAAACATTGGATGAAAGAGATAATTTACAGAACAGAATAAATTTTAGGTACAGTAGGATTATAGTTAAGTAAGTCAAAACATAAGGGTTTGATGATGTGGTAAGACTGGCAGGAATTTATTTTACTTGAACTGAGACTGATATTCTATGGGTTAAGTCTGAAAGAGAACAAGTTGTAATAGAATGATGGAAAGAAGTTCTTAAAAAGAAATAAAAAAGTTGACATTTTGGTGGAGGGTGTTTCATTTGTCTCTAAGAAAAAGGGTATATATGTTAAACATATACATTTTAAGAAAGCTAGCATATTTAGGTGGTATATACATGCCTCCAAGCTGTATGGAAACTGAATTATTTTGAATCATTTTTGGTTCTCTGTTGGGAACAATGTTGAAGCCAGTCAAAAGAGGGATAGTTTATAATGTAAAAGAAAAGGGATAGTTGAATTTAATAACTCCTGTTGTTTTCTTAGAGTAAATATGTTTATTTTGGGTATTAAAAAGCATCTGAAATTAAAAAAGATTATAGGATTTTTTTTTTATTTGAAAAATATAGAAGTATGTGGATGGGCAGAGGTAAGAAAGGGAGAACAGAAACAAAATATTTGGAAGAGAATGAAGATGAAAGTAAAATAAAGATATTAATAATTCATATAAACGAAACAGAGTTGGAAAAAAAGAATGGTATAAAAAGTAATGAAAGTGAACTATTATATTGCTCCTTGGGGAAAAATTGGGGAGGGGGTGTCAAAGAAAGCAATAATGAAAAGACAGAAAATATTTTAATCTTCCTTGAAGCAAATGGTTTTATGTTGTGTTTATATTTGGACAAACTGCCAGTGAAAAGTAACATAAAATATAAAATGACAGAACAAAGAATGTGTAAAAGCTGTAATACAGAAGAGGTTATCACAACATTGTTTTTGGATTGTAAGAAAAATTAAGGTTTTTGGACATTATTCAAAGATGGTTATGACTGGAAAGTATTTAAAACAGTGATATGGACATGATGTTATATGGGAAATATAAAGTTGGGACAGAAAAAGAAATTGAAAAAATGGGATAAAACTTTATTCATTGCTATTATGGAAAAGAAGACGTGAAGAATTGCTGTACAACAAAATAAAAGATGATGAGGCAGTTATGTATGATATAAAGAAATGATTATGGTGGAAAGGATGGGGGATGAAATGGGCTTTATATGTATTTAAAAGATAAACTTCTAAAGTGCTTTATTATAGCAATAACCCACACCTGGGTGTGGGTAATGCTGGATTTACCCACGGTTGGTGTGGTTTGGTCATGAGGGCGAAGCCTGAGTGGCCAAACAAAGCCAACCGTTGGTAAATCCAGCATTACCCACACCCAGGCATGGGTTATTGCTATTATACATAGACATTATTTAAGAAAAAAAATAATTACTTTTCTTAAATAATGCCTCCTTGCTACCCTTCTGCAGCTGTCTGGTATTCTGCAGCAGTTCTGATGTACTGCGCATGCGTATACCTACGCAGTACATTAGCGCTGTGGGCAAAAGCAATGGAAAAAGCAAGATCTCAGTTGCTTTTTACAAACTGTTTCGCTATGTTAAATGGGTTTAACATAGCGAGACAGCTTTAAAAAAAGCAACAGAGAATCTCCGTTGCTTATTTTAAAGCTGTCTTGCTATGTTAAACCCATTTAACATAGCGAGACAGTTTTGAAAAAAGCAACGGAGAAAGCAAGATCTCCGTTGCTTTTTACAAACTGTCTTGCTATATTAAATGGGTTTAACATAGCGAGACAGTTTTGAAAAAAAGCAACGGAGAAAGCAAGATCTCCATTGGTTTTTACAAACTGTTTCACTATGTTAAATGGGTTTAACATAGCGAGACAGCTTTTAAAAGAGCAACGGAGAATCTCCATTGCTTTTTTTAAAGCTGTCTCGCTATGTTAAACTCATTTAACATAGTGAGACAGTGTTGCTGTAAGAGTTATAGTAATAGAAAAAGTCTGGGTGACCAGACCTTTTTCCATTACTATAACTCAGATTTACAACGTGCATGCTGACCATTCAGCGTGCACGTTTTTGAATATTAATGGGGGGTTGTTGTATAATGTGATTTTTAAAGCATGATATATAAAGTGTAAATATAATGAATGTGTAAATAATGAAATAAAGATGGAAAAGCATTTATATAATAAAGCAATCCCTGCTCTTTTTGAAAGGTGCCATGGGATCTTTTATATCAACCTGAGCTACCACCAACTTGAGCAGATGGGACCTCAGTTTAACATTTCATCCAAAGGACAGCAAACTCAGGAATGCAGCACTCCTTGCTCTGCACTGCCAGCAACCAGTGTACCTAGTGTGGGAATAGAATCCAGGGCTTTCTTCACCAAAAGCAAGTGTGCTACCTGTTGCAGCTCTTGACACTGCTAAGTATTTAACTTAAGAATAAAATAGATCTCTTTCCTTCAGATCATTCTCCTAATAACTCTGTGTACCAAGCCAGAAGGGACCTAGAAAATAACTCACTGAAGAGTCATTACACACACTGTAATTAATGTTTAGGACCCGGACTCATTACATGCCTGTACCTCATATCCCTTTCGTACTCAAGAGCTCTGAGCTTCAACTTTATGTCTTTCAGTTATACAATCTCAGAGCATATACAGTGCCTGCCACATTATAGTTAAATACCCTGTTTCCCTGTTTGAATGATACATATTACCATACTTATACTATGAGCACATCCTGAACAGACTCTTTTCTTACATATGATCACATCCTGAACAGCCTATCATGGGAAACACTCCTGTTTATCATGTGCTGTTTTCTCAGATCTTGAAAGATAACACACTTAAAAAAGTGACCCAAGTATGTGGTATCAAAAGAATTGGTTAGTAAAAAAAAAAAACACATGGACTTTAGCAAGCAACAGACTTTTCTCAAACTGTTTAGCACTTGTGTTCCACAAATAATGGAACTTCATCAGAAGACATCGACAATTTGTAATTTCCCCTGATGAAGAAAAACAAAGTACAAAGCTCAGCCTTCAAAAATCACAAATTGTATATATGTATTAAAAAACTGACCACTTTGTAGCAACTTTAAAACAGTTTTATACAAAACTACTTAAATTCAAAACCTTGTTTCAAATATTTTTGTTTCAAAAAAACATTTTATGTTTATAACATCATTGAGAACAGGAGTACGATCTGCTTCTAATTTAATCAGCCACTTAGCCTCCCTAACTTCCAATTTATTTTTAAAGTCTCCCCGATAATATTTCACTGAAATACATTTTATTCTTCTTACCAATCAGCGAATGTTTGCCTAAAGCATTTTTTCACATCTTTATTTTTCAAAGCATTCAAATATTCCTTAATTCTATCCTGAAATGTATGACCAGTCATCCCCTCATAGAAACTCTCACATTAATTGGAAATTGCAATATAAACTACACTCATGGAATTACAGTCGATAACTGTCAATAGAAATTGTCTGCTCTACATGTGGCAATGAAATATAAGGTCCACTTGAAGTATACTTAATATATTTAACATTGTCCACATTTGTGCATTCCTTTGGGTTTTTCTAGATTGTCTAAGGACAATAAAGTTTCATTCTTTTCTAACATACTTTTAAATTTCTTAATTTTTTATGGGCAAAACATGTTTTTTGCCCACTATCTTAAATAAATCTGTATTCCCTTTTAAAATATTCCACTTATTACTTACAACTTCTTTTAATGCTAAATCATCAACTGACATCTATAAAACCATGCACTGACCTTGCGGCTTTGAATTTTCTTTTTTCTTTTTGTTTCAATATACATGGTCTACCAACAGTTTTATTAAAATGGGTGTATAGAACTGATCTCAGTTATTTAAAACTTCCTCACAACAATTAGTTAAACCATCCCTTGGATAACTTATATCTATAAACATTTGACTAATAATTAATACCTCATCAAAAATGTTCATATTTAGTAGTTCAACTAGATATTCTTATCATCTGCCTTTTAGGTATATTCCTTTTTATATACCTGGGATGATTCCTAGTGAAATGTACATAACTGTTAACAAAAGTTGACTTGCTATGGATTCTACTATTAAAACTATATGGGGTGGGCAACATAGTTAATTCAACATCCAAAAAATTAACAGTATTGCCAATGTCACTAGTAGAAATCACCAAAAAAGAAATAGAAGTGTTCAACTGCTCACCAAATAAATAACATTCATCTGTTGCTTCCTTCCATATAAAAAATAAATCATATGTTTTGTATCATCTTTTGTTTGATTGTGTTCAGGACATTTTTTGTCATCTATAGAAGTTCAAATATAGATCACTGTTGCAGTAGCCTAAGCTATATGGGTTCTACCTCCACTGCAACTGTCCACCTTCCAAAAGATAAGGACACCTCCCACGTACTCCAGCTGTTATGAGCTCAAGCTGTACTCCATATAAAAGACAGCTGGAGTGTAATAAGCTTCAGAACATTTTTGGCACCAGAGATGGCTCCTTTGGTGGGCCTTGAGAAACTGTTGGCTGGCTAGCAATCTTTGAGAGTTAGGCAGGTAAGTCCTTATTGGGGAAAGGCTTCCACTAACTTAGAATACTTATGTTCTTCTGTAAAAGTGATCGTGCTAGAAACCTTAATGTGTTCAGACTGCCATTACATTTTGTTAAAATAATTAATTAATGTTTCAGCTTCTTTTGTTTTAATACTGGTTTAAGAAATATAACATCATTTAAACCTGGAGTATTCAGCACATTTAACTCAGTAATCCATTTTTATTAAATTGACTGAGTTTTGTTACATCACCACCTCTTTTATTTAAATATGTCATTTGTAAAACCTAAAACTTAAAGCTATGAGAATTGTCCTTTGCCATAATATGCCTAACTAGGGCATTGTTTCTATTCTTTTTATTTATATCATATGTATGAATGAAGATTCTTTCTTTCACTTGTCTGTCTGTCTTCCCCATATAAAATGACATGCAAGATGTGCATTTAGCTAAATAAACTAAATGCTTGTTTTTATAGACTGCATCAATGTAAATTTGTATTCTTTCCATGAATTGGGTGTTTATATATCTTATCTTCACTAATAAACTTGCAGAATGCACAGGCTTTACACATATAAGTTCCTTTCCTATCAGAAAGCTTTGTATTTGTAACATTATAGGTTCATAGGTTACTAGATTAATGACCACTAGGGTCTTTATAAGCCTAACAGTACACCCCAACCCAGTTTTGTCCCCCAAGAACCTTGAATGTCTATTGGGGGGCATGTTAATAAGTAGGTTCATAGGTTCATAGGTAGGTACTAGGCTATCTGCCTGAGGGCATTTATAAGCCTAGCCAGAGTGTGTCAGCTTTCGCCGCCCCATTGATTAATTAACTGAGCCTCTGTCAAGAAGAGCCAATGAAGTGATCCCAGGCGTATATTTTCTGTTACCCATCCACTCGTCAAGGTTTCTCTTGAAGAGTGTTAGTGAAGGGCTCTGCCTAATGTAGTTAGGAATTTTGTTCCAAAGCATGGGGAGTCTCTGTGACAGGAACCTATCCCTCCAGCATGTTCTATTTATTGTTGTGGTGAGGTTTAGCTCAGTAGAGCAAGTGGCTCACAGTGACTTGGATTTCTTTAGGTGGAGCATGTCCATCAATTCTGAGTTGGACATGGCTTTGTAAGTCAGGCAGAGATCACCTCTGAGTAAGTGATATGCTACTGAGTACAGCTGGAGTTTTTCCAGTCGGGCTGCATAGGACATATGTTTGAGGCCAGTAATCCTCTTGGTGAGGTACTTTTGTGGTATTTTCAGCTGTTGGAAGTGTCTTGTGAGGTACATCCCAAATGGGGCATTGTACTCCATGATGGGTCTGATGAGTGACGAGTAGAGGGGCACTATACCCTCTTTATTTCTAGATGCGAACCCTTTAGTAATTAGCTGGACTACATAGATGGATTTCCTAACTACTTTGGCAATATGATTGTTAAAGGAGAGATTACTATCTTCCTGGGTCCCCAGATCTCTTATTACCTCTTCTGTATTAAGGGGGCTGCCACCTATGTGGTAATTCATGGGTGTTTTGTTTTTCCCAAATGGGATGACTATGCATTTTTTGGCATTTAGCTTGAGACCATGACTTTGACACCAAGTGTCCTTCTCAGTAAGGCTGTTTTGGAGAATGTCCGTGTCGGCCGGAGAGTCAGTTATGACTCCCAGTTTGCAGTCATCGGTGAACTTGGTTAGCCATAGTCCTCCTGTGTTTGTCTGTACTTCTGAGAAGTATATGCTGAACAGTAGGGGTCCCAGGACTGAGCCTTGTGGGACACCACTTGTGACTGGTTTAGAGTCGGACCTGGAGCCCGTTATTCTTTCTGTGTGAGTTCTGTCTGTAAGCCAGTTGGCAACCCATCTCATGACGTAGGGGTTTATGTTCAGGCTGGTGAGTTTTTCTATAATTCCCGAGTGGGGAATGGTGTCAAAAGCCTTGGAGAGATCAAGGTAGGCTTTGTGAACCACCTTCCCCTCATCTATGGCTTGGTGACTGTCTCAAAGAAGTCAATCAGGTTTAGTAGGCATGATCTGCCCTTACAAAGCCGAACTGGGTCAGGTCAAGTGTTTGGAGGTTCCCAATGACTTTGTTAATGAGTTCCATGATGATGTGCTCCATAGCCTTGCAGACCAGGCTAGTCAGGCTTATGGGGCGATAGTTACCAGGGTCAGTTGTGGCCCCTCCTTTGTGGAGCGGACTAACCGTTGCTGTGCACCATTCTATGGGCACGTAGCCTGTGGAGAGGCTGAGGTTGAACAGTGTGTTTAGTTGGGGGGTTAGTTTGTTCTGTAGTTCATGCAAGATGCAGCCTGGAGCACTATCTGGCCCCACTGACACTGTGCTTTTGGCTTTTGAAAGGGCTGTTTTCACCTGTGCGTTTGTGATTTCTGGGACACAACACTTTTTCGGTATTGTTGTGGGCCCTTTTGGGGGTGAGAGGGGGGTGAAGTTTGCACTGAATCTATCTGCCGGGATGTTGGCAATATCAGTAGGTTCAGTATATTTTATGCTATTTTTCACTAGCTCAGAGCATATCTGTGAGTTGCCACTTAGATTCTTGACATAGCTAAAGAAGGCTTTGTGGTTATCTTTCAAATCCTTGACTATTTTTCTTTCAAAGTTAGCCTTGGATGATTTTATGAGGGACCATAGTTTCTTACTGATACTGATCAGGGATGTCTTTCCTTCTTGGGATTTGCTTTTTTCTGAACTAGTTTCCTCCTTCTATTGTATAGCCTATTTATGGCAGGGGTCCACCAGACTGGTTTCCTTCTCTTAGGGGAGTGAGTCTTGGTCTTGCTAGGGATGGCACGATCCATGCATCCTTCTAGGTGCTCATAGATTGCATTTGTAAAGGTTCATGCATCTTGGCCAGTGTTATCCTTTAGCGTGGGGGCTGTGAAACTTACCACCTGTCTTAAGTAAGGTGAAGTTTGCTATAGAAAAGTTTTTCACTGTGGCTTCCTTGGTTGGGGGTGGTGGTGTGGTATGGACATCCAGAGTGATTAGTTTATGGTCTGATCTAAACAGTGACTGGTTGACCGCCGGTGCAGAACACCTGTCGTCCATGTTGGTGATGACCAGGTCCAATATGTTTTCACCTCTGGTAGGGGAGTTTATCAGCTGATCCAGGGCAATTGAGTTGATAAATTCCAGGAGGCGCTGGACATGGGAGTTTGTACTTGAGTAGTTTTCCCAGTTAACAGTAGGGTTATTGAAATCCCCCAATATCATGGTGCTCGGTAGGACCTTCATGTTTTCCAGTGTCTCCAGAAAGACGAAGTGGTGGTCCTGGGACATGGAGGGTGATCTGTAGCAGGCCATAATTTGCATTGCAGATTTGCCTGATGTTAGTTGCACAAGGATGATCTCAGAAGTATCATGCTGTGCCACTAACCTGGAGGTGTAGGTATCCTTGATGAATATGGATACACCCCCTCCTTTTGTTTTTCGGTCCATGTTCTGTAGCCGAAATGTGTGGTATAAGTTGTAGCCCGGTAGTGCTAGGGTGCTCTGTGGAGCCTTGAACCAGGTTTCAGTTACTGCACAGATGTCGATGTTCTCCATACTGAGGAGTGCTTTGAGCATGTGCATTTTGACATTTAAACTCCTGGCGTTGAGTAGCATAACCCTCATTTTTTTATTTGTGCTGTTTACGGAGGTGGGTTTGACTTTTGAGCCTTGCCTAAAAATGGCACTATAGGGGAAGCAAGAGCGTTGGCCAGTATTCGAAAGCCTAGGGGTGACAAGTGCAAGCCATCTCTTGTGAAGCAACGAGGCTTGTCGAGCATGTCATCCCAGGCTGACAGACACTGGATCCCCTTTGAATGACACCAGAAGCTTAACCAATTGTGGAAATTGATAATTTTTTCTTTATACTGTGGTATCATTCTGGGTGAGGGCAGGATGCTACTCACGGTCAGGGTCATACCCACCTGGGCTACATGATCAGAGAGCTCTTCCATGTCTCTTTTCATGTAGTGCAGGGAGGTACGTCTCAGGTCATTCACACTAACATGAATAATGACAGAGTCATATTTGTACTTGTTCTGGAGTGACCTGAGTGCTTGTGTTATGTGGCAGATTCTGGCTTCCGACAGGCAGCTAACAGTAACCTTCTCCTTGACCAGCCTAGTGAGTGGGACGTCATTGTGCCTGATTATAGAGTCGCCTATTACTAGTGTGTTAGGTATGTTATTTCGCCTTAAGGGCTGTGATTGTGTGGCACACTGATTTTGTATTTTATGTGATGTCTGGTTTGTGATGGGAGGTGCAGGTTTTTGGGTGTCTGCTTTGAAGATCTCTGATGCTTTTGCAGGTTTTTATTTAGAGCCTCCAAGTATGATTTCATGTATTTATGTGTATTTTTGCCAGTGCTGGTTTAGTATGTCTATATGAGGTTGGAGGTGTGGTGCAAGTGTTAACCTTCTCCTTGTGACTGCCTGTTCCAGTCTTGGTTGGAGAGAGCTTAGCCTCCAATTTAGCTATATAATTGCATCTCTAGCATATGTTAATGTTTTGTGGTAGGAGGAGAGGATAGTCTGTGTACATGAGGCAGTTGTAAGATTGCCTCAGGATACCCAGGTTCACCAGCTGAACTCGAAATTGCCCTTTGGTCATGCCTGAATAGTAGGGTGAGCTGCTTAGTCTCTTGGTTGGTGAGGGGTGAATAATGAGCCTTGCCCTGCTGGGCAATCAAGTGTTGGGGTATATTAGTGCTTGCTATTAGGTCTGAGCAAGTGCTGGATTGTAGGATGCTTTTGAAGTGCTTAGGTTGAGAGTTAGACTACTTTCAAGGGAAAAACTGAAGAGGAGACTTGGTGGAGCAGGGAATAATTTAGCCCTAGCTAACTGGCATTGCCCGGACATGCAAAACCGTGCAAACTAGTTTTTTACATCAGGGAAATGAAAGAGATAGAAATTAGCCCAAAATGGCCTATAAACTACTAACTTCTGGGCTGGAACCACTCCTCCAGGGACAGATGGCTGCTCAAAGGTCCCTCTCTCACAGGTGAACAGAGAAACCTCCTTCTATCCAAGTAAGGTATGGGCAACTCAGAAACTTGTAACACAGACCTGAATTCAGCACTAGCTTGAAAACTGGACTATACTAGCTTAGAAAGGTGGGAAACAAGGAAAAAAAAATTTTGAAAAGATAAGGCAAAAACAGTAAAAAATACACTTAAAACAGCTTTAAACGACTACAAACAGTAAAGAATACACTTAAAACAGTTTTAGATGACTACACGCAATCAGAAAAGGCTTTTAAACAAATTACCCAATTAACCAGTAAAAAAATCTCAAAACTGAGCCCTGTTCCTATAGTCTTCAATCAGATAAGTTCTAACTGCACACTCCTGCCACTGGGGTGCAGGGGAACCTTCTCCAAAAAAGAAGACCTGGATTAGTGCTCAAGTTATACAAACAAAGCTAGATTCAGCAGGCCTGAATCTAGTTTATGCGACAGCAAACAAGGCACACCAGTTTCAGTAAGAAACAGTTCAAATATGCAGTTACTAAAAGCCTGTAACCAGAAATTCCCAGCTCAGAAGGGCAGAGTCCAGCCTCTCCTCCCACAAGAGTGCAGACCACAAACCTTCTTAATGTAACATAACTAGCCTGAAGCCCAAGTGCTTAAACCAGAACTAATACACTTTTAGAATAACAATCCTGCCACAACAGTGCAGACCACAAACCTTCCTAATGTAAAACAATTGGTCTGAAGCCCACGTGCTTAAACCAAAAGGCTTAGAATGACAGTTACACCAAGCAGTAATAAATACAATTGAGTACTTTTAAGATGACGCAAAAGCAAAACAAAGTAATAAAGTAGGAAGAAACACAAATACAGTAAAAGCAGATTATTTTTTTTTTGAGTGAGCAAATGAGATGGGCCCAGGAGGAGTATCCAAATGCAAATTTACAAGAGGGGTGGGCAGTTTCAAAGCCACCAAGATTAACACCAAAACAAAAGCAGGGAGGGTGGGTGGAGAACTAACTGAAAAAACAGAGCCACAACTTCCAGATAGATAGTATTCAATGCAACATACATAAATCAATTTAAATGCTGTATTATTTGAAAAAAAGTGCAGATAAAGATTTACTTAAATTCACTTATACGTCCAGTTGATTGCAGGTAGGTCTTAGCCAGCCAAAGCTCAGAGTTTAAGCAGAACATAATCCAAAATGTACCACTTATATAAGGCAGGTTGGTAGGTTGCTAAGGGATTTGTTGGGGAGAGTGTTAATTGGAGAATATTTACTTACTGTCAGCCTCTGTCCATCAGAGACATGGGATCCAGACTGGGGGTGAATTTGCAATTTCCCTTCCAGTGTTCAAGATTTCATTTGAATAGGGTCAAGGAAGCACTCTACTTTACAAAGATGGGAAGCCTATTTGATAACATATCAAAAGAGCATTGTACTCAATGATGAGTCTGATAAAGGTTGAGTAGTGTGGTACTCTAACTTCCTTGCACCTGGATGCCACACACTTACATATACATTGGGTGACATAGAAAGGTTTTCTTACTATCTTTGGTACATGATGGTCAAAAACCAGATTACTGTTTACATATGTTACCTGATCCCTATCAAATGGGTTGACTCTTAAGGGTATTTTATCGATGGAGTAATTAACTTGGGTGGACAATTTCCCAAAAGGAATTATAATGCATTTCTTGACATTGAGTTTTAAACCATGGCTTTAGCACTAGTCATTTTTCTATGTTAGATCCTCTTGCAGGATGTTGGTGTAGTTGGGAGAATCTATGATAACTTTCAATTTACAGCCTCTGCAAACTTGGTCAGCCAAAGGCCTTTGACATTAGCCTTGACTTCAGAGAAGTAGATGCCACACAGGAATGGGCCCACCATGGAGCCCTTATGTACTCTGCTGGTGACCAGTCTCTTAGTGGAGGCAGTCTCAATCCCAACTGCTTAGGTCCTATCCATTAGCCAGCCAGCCAGGAATCCAGTGAGCTGTTTAGGGATTTATGCCTAGTTTGGAGAGTTTGTCAACAATCCCCGAGTGTGGTATTGTATCAAATGCCTTGGCCAGATCAAGGTATGCAGTATGCATTGTTTAACCCTCATCCCTTGTCTTGATGACCATTCAGACGAAATCATCCAGGTTAAGTAAGCATTAAATTCCCTAAACAAAGCCAAACTGGGATGGGTCCAGTGTCTATAGGTTGCCAGTATCATTGTTGATCCTTTCCATGATAATTCATTCCTTGGTGTTGCATATTTTAGACTTGTTAGACTGATGGTCTGTAGTTCCTGGAGTTGGTTGGTTTATGAAGAGGGATGACAATTGCAGTTCTACATTCACTTGGTATGTAACCTGTTTTGAGGCTGTATTCGAACAGTGCCTCAAGTTTTCCTGATTTGTCATGCTTTAGACTATTCAGGAGGCAACCAGGGATATTATTGAGTCCCACTGAAGCAGTGTTTTTTGCCTTAGCGAATGCTGTCAGAACCTGATCCCTGCTAATAGTTGGGGGAGTAGGCTACAAGGGATTTCACAGAGGTCAGCTGGGGAGGAGTGAGGGATTACATTAGAGATGAATTTATCAGCCAGTAGATTCGCTATGTCTCCCTGATCAGTGAACGTGGTGCCATTAACCACCAATTCAGCACACTACTGTGTATTACCTTTGAAGTTCCAGACATAGCTGAAAAAGGCCTTGTGATTGTTCTTAGCCTGAGGAGCTATACTGACCTTGTAGTTGGACTTGTTAGACTTAATTAGACCTCTTAGTTTCTTCTTTGGTTGAATCAGAGTGTTCTTTTCTTTATGGAAGTTGCTATTTCTTATTTTGGTCATGACTTTTTTTGTTATATACCCTATTGAGGTGTGGATTCTACCACTGGGGTTTGTTTTTAGTGTTTGTTTTGGGCTTACTTCTGGTAGGTATGACAGTCTTTGTGCAGTCGCTTACATATTTGTACAGAGTTTCTATGAATAATTCTGCATAGGTAGCTGTGGTCTCAGAGTTAGGGGGAGCACTGAATTTTGAAAAAAACTGTCACTTAATAGGATGCAGTTTGCCTTAGAATAGTACCTAACTGTTGAAGGCTTAGTTGGTTTTCCAAGTTTGTTTGCATTTTAAGTGAGGCAGCTTTGTGTACTGCCCTGACTGGTGAGGGTGTGACATGGGACCGGGGGTGGGAGTTGAGTGCAACACTGTCCCATGTTGGTTAGTTGGTTAGACCCAGTATAATTGATCCACTGATTTGAATGTGCAGTATCTGGTCCAGGGTGTTCATGTTAATAAAGTCCAGGCAGCGTTGTGCCTTTGAGTTTGAGGCACTGTATGTTTCTCAGTCTATAGAAGGGTACTTAAAGTCACCCATGAATTGGTCATTTGGGTGGATGCTGAGGGCCTCTAATATGTCTAGGTAAGAGTTGTGAGACTCTTGGGGCATAGATGGTTACCTCTAGCTAGCTAAGGTGACTTGCACATGGATGAACTCAATGGAATCCTCCTGTTTGACCAAGCTGGAGTTATTTTTGTTGGTAACGTAATCAAGACACCTCCAGCTTTAGTCCCCCGTTGTTGGTTTAAATGTGTGGAAGGCACTGTAACCTTGTACTGCTGGATAAGCATTATTGTACTTATAGCATAGATGGTGTTTCAGATTGTATTTATTCTTAAATGTAAAAGATTCAAATAGCCTACCTTGACCTGGCCAAGACATTTGACACAATACCCCACTTGGGCATTGTTGACAAACTCAAGAGGTTAGGTAATAAACACTTATGTCACCCGATGAATAGCCAGTTGGCTTACAGACAGGATCCAGGAAGTTAGAATTGGAGACTCCACCTCTATGAAGATGCCAGTCAGACGTGGAGGCCCTCAGGGATTAGTCCTGGGACTGCTCCTTTTTGACATTTGCTTCTCTGAAGTCAAGGCCAATGTCAAAGGCCCCTGGCTGACCAGATTTGCAGATGATTGCAAATTAGGAGCACTGATAGAATCCCCTCACTTACACTAATGTTCTCCAGGAAAGGCTGCCGCAGACAAATAACTTGTGTCAAAACCATGGACTAAAACTAAATGCCAAGAAATGCATAATAGTATCTTTATGGAAGTCATCCACCCTTAGTAACTATCATACTGACAACACATTCCTAAGTGTCCACCCAGTAGTCAGGGACTTGGGGACACACATAGTAATCTAGACTTTCAACATCACCTGTCTGCAGTAGTGAGGAAATCATTCTATGTTGTGCAACTTATAAACAAAAGTATGGCATGTTGGTCCAAGGAGGTCATTTTTCCACTGTATTCAGCATTCATCAGTCCTATCATTGAGTGCTGTGTCCCTTTGGTATGTACCTAACTAGGCACATCCCACAACTGAAACATCCACAGAGGTTCCTTAATAAAACAAAACAGGGCATAAGTAACATGTTCGATGCAGACTGCCTCAAAGTTGTAAACCCGTATTCTGTTTCCTACAAGCTGTTGAAGGGAGATCTATGCCTGGCATGTGAGGCATTGCCAGATCCTACCCTCATGGACCTCCTGCATATCCCACAAAACAAACAGCACCAGAATTACCCTTTCTAAAGATTAAACCTTGCCTGTGATTTAAATAGGATCTACTAGACAGACAGGTATATATCCCAGAGACTACCCCTTCTGTGGAACATGCTCACCATCCATATGAAGCAGAGTTTGTACCTAACCCAGTTCAAGTGTAACTTGGACAGTTGGATGGGGAACAGGAAATTTATCCCTGATTTGGTACCTATGTTTCTAATGGGCACAGGCAGCCTGTAAATGGCTAATTTATCAGGCCCCTGCTTGTAAATGCTTCATCTCCCAAGCCCCTGCTTATACTTATCAAGGGTACCAGAACTTAGAGATTTAGGATGCGTGGCTAGACGTAAAAAGGCCCTAATGATCATTATCCTAATATATACCTATGAATCTATGAACCTATGGAACCTGTCTTACAACTTCCTTAACATCTTTACTAGTAGTTAAAATCAACCAATGCCTTTTAAAAATATTACAAACAGTATTAGGGTCTCTTGAGTAAGTGAGGGATACCGTAAAACCTATTTCTTGATTATTTATATCATTATATGCATGCCCAAAATAAGGTACTGCTTTTTCCTGTCTCATTTAGTACAAAATACAAGACCAAACATGATTTTATTATGGTTACTATGGACTTACATTCTTTATTTATGTTGTGCCATCTATGGTACAGACGCAATAATGCTGTAAAGTTTTTTGATAGGAAAGGAACTTATATGTGTAGAGATTGTGTATTCTGCAAGTTTAATAGTGAAAAATAAGATAGCTGAACATTTAATTACAAAGGAAGAACATAAATGTACATATTATGCAGTCTGTCAAAGCAAGCATTTAGTTTATAATCCCATATCTTGCAAATCATTTTAAGTGGGGAAGATGGACAGATAATTGAAAGATTCTCAGAGCATATATATATGATTATAAACAGAAAGAATAAAAACAATACTTTAGTTAGGCATATTATAGCAATGGATGATTTGCCCCGGGATTCAGGAAGCCGTATTTTCTGTGCAGGAACAGTGTAGGGTGATTCAGGATAGTGCCGTTTTCATGTGCACGAGCGGTCCTACACTGTTCTAGCAAAGAAAACCAGCAAATATGCAAATCACCTCATTTGCTGGTGAAAACCATGCAAATGAGGTGATTTTGCAATTCACCAAGCTGCCAAGTCTCCATGCTAGAACAGTGTCAGTACAGAAATGTATTCAGAAAATAACGGAGCTCATTTCTGCAACTGACAAAACGGAGGCATGCCAGCTCGTGGAAAAACATGTATTATGTACATTATACATGCCAATGGCCAAATATAAGGCCATTGGCATTAAAAAGTGATTAATAATTATGAAAATTAAACTTTTTTTTTGGCCGATCTTGGCCGTTTAAGCATAGGGCAGTCACACAAATGGGATCACGCTGTAAATAAAAAAAAAAATGAGTAAAGTCAATTTTAACTTAATTCTGCATTTTGCCATTATAGTCAATGGCATGGAGAATGTAAAGAATACCAGGGAGCACTGGTTGTCAAGGGGAAAGGGTCGGTGTTAGTGCAGTAACTAATGACCTACACACTGGGATATGCAAATAAGGGGAGTTATACTGAATCACAGATTTCAGCTTGTACCTAACCATGTAGGTGACGCAATACAACCGTGCAAGTATAAGAGATGAATGACTTCATAAGGGGGAGAGTCATGCTTGCTGTAAGCTCATTGGAGCTCTGTGGCCTGTGTTTGCCCTTAGCTAAGCACAGCTAAGGAAGGGGGTGTGTCAGATATGCCTGAGCAGTGTGTACATAGCCTAAATGGGTGTGTGTGCCATGCAGTGGGTTTAAAAAAAAAAAAGAGGAAATGGCAGCACCATTTACATTTGAGCACTGGGTGTGTGTGGCATGCCTCAGGGCTTAAATAGGGAGGAACTAGGGAGGGGAAACAGTAGTAGGAAGGTAATCAAGGAGAACTAGCTTAGCTGGCAGGTGGAATGTATCAGAATCAGCCAATTACACATGCAGCAGCCAAGCACACAACTATAAACTATGCAAACACACTACAGACTGTTTTTTCTTATAAACTCTATACCACTGGTATACACAGACGGGGGGGGGGGGTTAACTGGCAAAATGAGCTAAATGTTAGAGGCTGCAGCTGCTTTACTCCATCAATATGTGTTGAGGAGGAGAATGCTGACAACTGACCCACAGTGAGAAGGAGGAGAAGAGTGTACAGACCCAGGGTAACCTACCAGGGCCTACATGAGTTGGAGATAGTGGAGTGCTATAGGGTGGACAGGAACATTCTACAGCAAATTGTTGAGCTGTGCTGGCTATGCCTCACACACAACTAATAGAGGTAAAGCACGTATTATGTACATTACACATGCCAATGGCCAAATATAAGGCCATTGGCATTAAAAATGATTAACAATTATGAAAATTAAACTTTTTTTTTTGGCCGATCTTGGCAGTGGATACCAAGGTATGTGTAGGCTTAAGAATACTAGCCACAGGTACCTTCCAAAGACCAACTGGTCTACCTTTCATGACTTTGCAGAAAATAAAGAATTAGTCAGCAAGCATACCCTGCAATGTGAATTTGATGCCATAGAAGCATCTTGCAGGGCAGCAGTCACAGGTTCTGTACTTAGAAGGTATGCCTGGTGTAAGGAGCAGACCTTGCCAGACCATGTCAAATCAAAATTATTGGATGCTCCTCTGAACAAGGACAATCTGTCTGGCACCAAAGCAGAAGAGGTTTTAAAAAAGATGAAAGAAAAGGCTAAGTCTATGCAGACAGGCAAATATTTTTTGCAAGTGCAACCTCCAAGATTCAGTAGGCATTGCCCTCAAAACATTGGTTCTTTCCAGTCCCCTCAAGGCCATCTCAAACTAGACCCAGGGGAAACAGACCCCCTAGATTACAGTCTCAGGGTATGCAGAGATTTAAGCAATGGAGTACCTCCACTTCTAAAGCAGGGAGTGCTAAGCCACCCCCTTACAGAAAGAATTCACAATGACTTCTCAACTCCACTCCTCACCTCTGCCCAATTGCTTGTGCCCCTAGGAGGAAAAATGCCCACCATGCAAAAAACTGGACCTCCATCACCAATGATCGATGGGTCCTCAACATAGTATCCCAGGGATACAAATTTTATTTCCACATGCTGCCAACCCCAAAAGGGTTCCCAGACATTCCTCCAAACCAGTGGGCAGAGGCACAAAACCAAGTTCAGTCTCTGCTCTCCATAAGGGCAATTCAGCCTGTTCCTGCAGAACAGATAGGCCAAGATTTTTATTCCAGAATTTTCCTGGTATCCAGAAAAGAGGGCACTTGGCGACCAATCTTTGATCTATCCATTATAAACACCTTCCTGGTGGTACCAAAATTCAAAATGCTGACTGTACAGCAGCTTCTCCTTATACTGTCCAAAGATGCCTGGTTAGCCACCCTAGACTTAAAGGAGGCCTATCTGCACATCCCAGTCAGGGACTTCTGCAGGAAATATCTATGTTTCAGAGCAGGATCTATGCATTATCAGTTCTCTGCACTTCCCTTTGGCTTATCCACTGCTCCCACAATTTTCACAAAATGCCTGGCTCCAGCCATTGCCTATTGCAGACAGAAATATTAAAATTTACCCCTACTTGGACGATCAAAACCAACAACACCACAGTGATGTGGTACATCAACAAGCAGGGGGGAACCCACTCTTACCTACACTGCAGGCTAGCCATGACCCTGTGGAACACGGCCTCAGCCATACATATTCACGTGTAAGCTCAATTCCTGCCAGGCAACCAAAACTCTCTGGCAGACAACTTAAGCAGAAATCTCCTAGACCCATATGAGTGGCCATTAAACCACAACACCTTCAGCCTTGTGACCCAGAAATGGGGTACCCTGAAGGTGGACCTATTTGCCTCCCCCTACAACCACCAGCTCAGCAAATTCTGCACCAGGGTACCTCACAGCAAGGCCTGGAAAGTGGGTGTCCTATCCTTCCAGTGGGCAAACCTCTCAGCCTATGCATTTCCCCCTCTGCCTCTTCTTACAAGAGTATTACTCAAGATAAGGGAGGAAAGACCAAGGGCAATCCTGATTGCCCCAGACTGGCCATGCCAACACTGGTACCCACTACTGCTCAGTCTGTCACCAGTGCCCCTATGGCACCTACTCCAGATCCCAACCCTCCTGACTCAGCAGGAAGGACAGTTCTTGCATCCACAATTGCAGTCCCTGAACCTTGCAGCCTGGCTTACTCCTTGAATTCTCCTCCAGTGGCCAGCCTAAGCAAGCAGGTACTGGATGTCATACATGAAGCCAGATGACCCAGTACAAGGAGATCCTATGCTGACAAGTGGAAAAGGTATTGTTCCTGGATTCACACTAAAGGAGTGGATACAACACAGCCCTCCTTATCTCTCATACTGGATTACCTAGCAGACCTACTCCACAGAGGCCTGTCCTTCTCTTCCATTAAGATCCATGCCTCTGCCATCTCTGCTTATTACAGCACTGAGCCACCTCTCTTCTCTCACACTCTCATCAAGCAGTTCCTGCCACCAAGAAGAGCCCCACCCCTGCTTGGGACCTTACCTTTGTATTGGAAAAGCTCACTCTACCCCCTTTTGAGCCTGCAGCATCAGCAGAGTTAACATTCCTCTCTTGGAAAACAGCCTTGCTTCTGGCCATCACTTCAGCTAGAAGAGTATCTGAGCTACAAGCACTTATGGCTGTGGAATCCTTCATTATTTTTCATGCTGACAAGGTCTCCCTCAGGACTAACCCAACTTTCATGCCTAAAGTGGTATCCAGTGTGGCTCTCAACCAATCTGTCCATTTGCCCACCTTTTTCCCTAATCCTCAAAATAAGGGGGAAAGTATCCTGCACTCTTTAGATGTGCACAGACAGCTCAGATTCTACCTTGACAGGACTAAGCCCTTTAGAAAATCTGACCAGTTACTAGTCAGCTTTGCACCAGGGGCAGAGGGCAAGGCCATATCAAAACAAACCATCTCCAAATGGATAGCACACTATATCCATTTCTGTTACAAACACCATGGGAAACCACCCCCTCAGGGGGTCAGAACGCATTCCACTAGGGCAACTTCAACCTCTACAGCCTTTTTCAGAGGAGTTCCTACCAGGGACATTCTGGAAGCTGATACTTGGAGTTCTGTTCATACCTTCACCAAGCATTACCACCTGCCTAGCTTTTCCAAATCCAGGGCGGGCTTTGCAACAGCAGTCCTGCAGGGCCTACTAGCCAGCTCCAACTCTTCTTGACTGCCTCCACCTATTCTTCGGCTTTGGGAATCAATCCAAGTGTGATGACTGCAACAGTGAAACATGAAGAACATAGTACAGTTGTGTACACTTACCATAAATGTAGATGTTCAAGTGTATTCACTGTTGCAGTCCTGGTTTCCCACCCTCCAGCTCCCTTGTCTCTCTCTCTCTCTCTCTCTCACTCTCTTTCTCTCTCCTTACAGGGCTATTGGTATTTACTTTTTAATGACAGTGTTTTTCCACCATAACTTCGCTCCCTATTTGGGGGCTCCTGATATTTGGGGAAAGAAAAACTGATGTAATGGCATCAGCTGTCTGTTTTTATACCTCTGATGACCTGACGTCAGTCTTGAAGTGACAGCAACTGATGCAGAAATACTAAGCCGCTGGTATTTGAGATGACTGAGGGCTACCTCTGGCAGGATAACCCAAGTGTGATGACTGCAACAGTGAATACCCTCAAACATCTACATTTATGGTAAGTGTACACAACTGTACTGTCTGGCAGTTGCATTTTACTTCTGAAGGGTAAGAAGTCTGAAACTAAAATATATGCCATTAAGTTCTAACATGTGTACTCTACAGATATGCCACCTTTCTGTATGAGAGGTCACAATACAATATGAAATGGGAGCCAAGAGAGTAACTGAAATACCAGTACAGTCATTGCAAATGTTTAAAGTCTTCAGGTGTGCAACCCCAACCCCCCACAATCCCATGTAGAAATGCAGTAACATGTAAGTTTGAGGAGTAATATCACTGGA
Source organism: Protopterus annectens (assembly GCF_019279795.1). Classification (NCBI taxonomy): domain Eukaryota; kingdom Metazoa; phylum Chordata; order Ceratodontiformes; family Protopteridae; genus Protopterus; species Protopterus annectens. Next base: position 1,635,881,131 of record NC_056731.1, on the reverse strand, counting down.
GCACAGATTGCCAGAGCTGTCCCAATCTACATTGTTGCATGTGTAAAATATGCAGGTGTCAGGGTGATGTTTGTTGTGTGTTTAATATAGCCTGGAAGTGGTCAGCATGTGGGCCTGGATGGTTGTGTCTCAGTGGCCTGGATACAGTACAGAGGATGAGAGGGCCGTGTTCAAGCAAATGCAGTGCCAACCACACTGCTTCTCAGCTACACCCATGTCAGCAGTTGTACATACTCACTGTCCAGATGTCAATATCTGTCACCATCGGAAAGCTGCATATGCCATGAACAGGGGCCCATACATGGAAACAGTACACAGATGGAAGTAACCTACACAGAGTGCACATAAAATAACTGTCAACTGCACACATATTTGGAATTATACATAGAGGTTGGCATCACATTAGTTGTCCCTCTAGTGTGGAATATTGGTAGTCTGGCCAGTCACTGGAAGACCACAAAAGGCACAGTTATAAAGTGATGACAGGCTGCCCATGTCCACACACAAGCCAGCATAAGGGGAATGTTCCAGGTATATTTGTGAGTCAGGTGCAAGTAGCTTCTATATCACACATGCACCCAGCTCACCCCACCATCAGCCACAGGTTTATCACAGGTCATATCCTTGGTGTAGGGAATGAGTACAGCATGAACCCATCTCTGTATAGGAATACATACATGATGCTGCATGCTGAATAGGTGTCCAATGCAGGTGTGTCCCTAGCTGTAAGCAGCAAGCCGACCACATCCAGACCCGTGGATCAGTATGAACAGGAAGGATTGACAGGAACACCTTAACAACTCACCACTGTCACCCCAGGGTAATCCACTGGCTTGCAGCCTGGGAACTTATGACTGACAGAATGCACTGGTTTGCTACAGATGGCCTGCAGCACTCTCAAATGGCCTACAGTCCTCTAGCAAGGGCCCATGCCTCACCCATAGTGCCAATGTACAGAATGTCAGGGGGTCCTAACTAACAACCTAAAACAGTAAACAGAAAACAAATGCACGACCATGTTGACAAATGCCAGTAGCATGCCTCCCCATGTCCTACTGCAAGGACTGTGGACCAGGCCATAAATACTACTAGGATAAAGGCCCAACTATAGAGATACCTCAGAGATATTGCTTACATAATGTTAGGAAGAGGAGAGAATAACAGGGGGAGGGGGTGTAGAAGCATGGATGTCATGGAGTGTGTGAAGTCTGAAACTCTAATGTCCAGCCATACTACTCCCTGACTGCAAGCCCATGAATGAATAGCCACAAAACTGCTTGTAAACCACAATGTGAAGGTAAACTGATCAAATATACAAGTCCTGCCTCTGGATAACCTGGGCGTAGCTGTACAGTTGTGAGGTATGGCCCCAGCAGGATATGGCCATTCCGTGAAGTTGAGAAAAGCACAAGAAGGGAATCCACAGCCAGCATACTAACAAGGTGTTGGACCATTTACACAGAACCAGTAGTCTATTGTCTGTAGCTACCCTCCACAATGGCAGGGGTGTGCCAGAATGTGTAGTCTATGTGCCTCAGAATATTGGTCTCAGCTTCATTCATCTTGTATTTCCCTGGTAAATAACTGTGAGCAAAGAATGATAACTGTCAGTAGTTGATGACATGATACATCATAGTGTAAAACAGTACATATGTCATAAAATCTATGCTACAACCAACCATGTTACACAAGTAGCAGAGACAGCAATAGTGACAGTATCCCCAGCATGTTACGCCCATTGTGTCTCCATATTGGCAACCTATCTACAGATATCCTGCAGAAACAGTTTGCTAGGTGTAGCTATAGCACACAAAACCCTGAACTGAAGTCCAACCCACCCTGGAATAGATGCATACACTCAATATAGAAGGTCATACTTGGCATGCTCCCACACTTAGAGAAATAAAGCCCATGTCTGACAACACAGTGGACAACAGATATCGGTTATTCACAGATGTCTGTGCACACACACAAAATTATACACCATTGATACTTCACACACACACACACACACACACACACACACACACACACACACACACACACACACACACATTGGATAGGAATACCCACACATATCTAAGGCCAACATAATATAATATGTCAAACATACAAACACACAGACGTGCGGAAGAGAGAGACAGACAGCAACGGAGAGAATCCCATTAAGAGGTCTTTCCCACCCAGTACACATCCCATTGGCCTATATCACATGATGTGCTCATGTCATTCACTGTAGAAATTCCTTTGGTTAGCTCTCAGGCCTATAGTCTCAGTGGTGCTCGTGATAACTGTGTAACATTGCAATACACATAAGTATCCATGTAGCAGTTGTAATCTCAGTCCTGTCAAATGTAAAGTTGTGTGTGTGTGTGTGTGTGTGTGTGTGTGTGTGTGTGTGTGTGTGTGTGTGTGTGTGTGTGTGTGAGACCATTTACACTTACTACACTTCCCTTACACCTCCTTTAGCACTGCTGCTGATTTCACTCACCTTCAAAGATACCTTTGGATAGCTCTCCAACATATAAGCTCCTTGGCGCTTGCGATAACTGCGTAATACTATAGTGTCTCAAACTAGTTTTGTAGGAGTTCTGGTCCTGACAGCTGTGAAAATGTGTGTGTTTGTGTGAGAGAAGGTGTGTGTCTTTGTAGAGACCTGATTTTGTGGCCATTCACACTCACTACACTTCCCTTACCCCCTCATTTAGCACTGCTGCTGATGTCACTCACCTTCAAAGATACCCTTTGGACAGCTTTCCAACATATAAGCTCCATGGTGCTTGTGATAACTGTGTAATACTATAGTGTAGCAAAGTAGTTAAGTTGGAATTCTAAACCTGGTCCTAGCAACTGTGAAAATGTGTGTGTTTATATGAGAGAGCCTATGTGTCTTTGTAGAGACCTGATTTTGTGTCCATTCACACTTACTGCACTTCCCTTAGCCCTCCTTTAGCACTGCTGCTGATGTCACTCACCTTCAAAGATACCTTTGGACTGCTCTCTAGCATGTAAAACTCTGTGGTGCTTGTGATAACTGCATAATATTATAGTGTAACAAACTAGTAAGGTAGGAGTTCTAATCCTGGTCCTGGCAACTGTGAAAATGTGTGTGTGTCTCTTTGTCAAGACTTGATTTTGTGGCCATTCACACTCACTACACTTCCCTTACCCCTCCTTTAGCACTGCTGCTGATGTCACTCACCTTAGAGGCATGTTTGGACACTGTTCTATCTATAAGCTCTGTGGCGCATGTGATAAATGCAGAACAATATTGTAGCAATAACTGCATAGGTAGGGGTTTGAATCCCATTACTGGCAAGTGTGTGCACATGTATCTACATATATGTGTCTGTACCTTAAGGATTTTGGCCCCATTTACACCCAGTACACTTCTCAGTGTCTAACTTTAGCAGTCCTGCAGATATCATTCACCTTAGAAGCACCTGTTGGAAACCCTAAACCATGTCAGATCAGTGATGTGTGTGGTAAATACGTAACATAAAGGTCTGAAAACATAGATAGAGGTTTGAACCTTAAGCCTACCGAATATAAATGTGTGTGAAGGATAAAATATTTTGTGAAATCTCTCACCTACTACATCACCCAATGCCATTATTTACAGGGGCTGGTGATGTTCCTCACCTTAGAAGTACCTTGGGACAGCATCCATCCTATAAGCTCTGTGGCGCGTGTAATAAATGCCTAACCCTGTAGTAGCAACACATAACTGGGTAGGGGTTCAAAACACAGTACTGGCAAGTGTGTCTGTCATCAGTATCATGTGGTGGTGTGATTGTGTAGTAACAGGATCCATTGGGGGGGGTGGGTTTTGCTAAATTATTATATTGAGGACCTAATATATGTCCCAATGTGCACATTAAAAGGCCAACAGTTGTCAAACACCATAGAGGATGGTGTAGACAATCCACAGCCCTAAATGTGTAGTGCCATGTGCAATGACTATGTGACAGTATGGATTAGTTAACAATATAGTCAGACTTTCTAATACTCAGAGACCACTCTCCACCCGGGAATCATACACAAACACACTTGGCTAGGCAGCAACCACTATATCAGTAGTTCTTCTGCAAATTGCCTCACAGATAGTACCCACAGTGTGATCGCAGTGGACTCCATGTCAAACCGATGACCAGACATGACTGGTGTCACACAGGGTAAGTACCCATGTCCTCTCATGTTTGGGATCAACCCTTCTGAGGTACAGGACAACAGAAAGACACCTTGGCTGATAATGTTTGCATACAACAGTAAGGTGGGTGGTAGCATTACCAGTCCATGTGATGTTGACCATGCCCAAAGGCCACTTGACACCTATGACTGTTGTCAGAACCCTCGACATTACCTCAGTGCCAAGAGATGTGCCACCATTACCTTTGGGAACACCATGGCTCACATGAAGTAATATATTGGTGGTAGTCCACTGAACAGTGACGTTGTTATAACAGAATGGGGAACACAGATTGACAGTCAGCTGCCTGTTGACCACAACAGTGCCACTGACATCAGAAAGCACTTTGATGTGTTACATCACCTGACTGTGTGTTATCCAGCAAGTAAAATGGCATGGCACCCTGTTCCATCCCCTCAGTAGCCCAGTCAATGTGTACAGTGGCCCTTTTGCCATGTTCTCCACTGGACACCTGCAACAACTGTAGAGTCTGCAAACATAGCCCACAAAGGGAAAACAATGCCTTATACACATGGCCTGCATGGGCAGACTCCAATAACTCCAATGAATCCCTGTATCATACTGTCTGTGTAGGTGCAATCACTACCTCAGTTACATAGCCATGTCTCACCAAACGAGATCAGGAGTGCTACTTCTGAAGATACCAATCTGTCCACATTACATGCCCCAGAGACCTCAAGAACACTTCCACACTTAAAAGAACATGCATGTGGGACATGTGCACAACCCAGACACTGTCCATGTTATGGAATATAAATCACATACACGTGAAGCAGTGCACATCACTGGCCACCCACAATAGAAATCTGGATGAGTGGATGGGAAATACAATACCCACCCCTCGGGACCACTATAGTGACTATACTCCTGTGCCACACCGGGGACTATTTTCAAGTGGTCTGATGCCAGGGTATTCCCTTGGGTTACCCTTGTAGAGCCTTCAGGCCCATTTACCTACTACACATCTATGAAGCAATGAACCTATGGATCTCAGTACTGGCAAGTGTGTGTGTGTGTGTGTGTGTGTGTGTGTGTGTGTGTGTGTGTGTGTGTGTGTGTAAAAAGTAATCTCAGTGTGTTTGGTTGATGAATATCCTATGTGGCTGTGGTTATTAGAAATTGGCGGTGTGTCCAAACTACAACACGTACCATTCTCCATTCTACAACAGATATTGTAAAGCAGCATATACCTATGTACAACCCTCAGCCTTATAATCTGTGAGGCATATGTAATCACTGTGTTACAGACCGGGGATGTCCATGCACATACTGTACCCTGCCTATGACATGGTGGATGTGTTGCCACACTGCCATACCCTGTGGTCTTGCTGCAGGGCCACATCCTGGTAACACACAGATGCCTAGAGCAGAAATTGGATACAGCATGTGAGAACACATTCACTCAGCACTTCACTTGTCGGGGAGAGGGGTAAAGCTGGCAAAGAATGCGTTGCCAAGACTGTGGCCAATATCTGTTGTCTCAGGATAGGTAACTCACAGCACTTGTGTTTAATGCTGTGGAGGTTGGTGATGTTACTATCAAAGGCTAATGCCTGTACGGGATTCCATGAGGGATCCAAAGTTGTGTTTGAGGCTCTTAAGGGAGTTCAACAGTCATGGGAAACCACCTTTCTCTGCAATAGTGTCCTCCTTCTGCTGTACACTTTAGTAATGGCAAGGGACCATCACATTGTCTCCCAGTGTTTGGAGGACAGTGTCTGGGTTCTGTTGGCTCTGGCTAGTACCATGTATTCATGTACCTGTTTGTACAGTGCATATGTCTATGATTCCACAGTCATGCAGCTATTTCCCATTGCCTTGGGTGCAGTGAAGACATCCATCCCTGTTTTCATGGCTGCAAAGTCAACTTTGGAGAGGTTTTGCAAGGTGGTTACCTTTGTGGGGGTGTGTGGCTGACATGTTGAGTTCCATGTTGATTACAGCCTGTGTGGATCTCACCATGCAGGGATAGACATGTGTGAATGAGCAACAGTCCCATATTTAAGTAGTCAACACAGGTCAAGGTTGTTGCATCCTCTACCAGAGGTCAGTATGAGCTGGTCCAGGGCATTTAAAATGATGAATCCCAAGAATGTTGGGCCACTGTACTGGTGCTTGTCTACTTTCCCCAGGTGACGGTGGGGTAGTTGAAGACTCATACTATGTCACTGTTGTGTTGGACCATCATAGATGTTAGGGTGTTGAGGAATGTGCATTGACAGTCTAGGGACATAAGATGTGGACCCATAGCAGGCTATGGTCTGGATTGCACTATTACCCAAGGCAGTTGTGCCAGACATATCTCCAATCCATTATGCTGACATACTAGTCTGGAGGTATTCCTAGCCATAATGAATATGGAGACAACATCACCTGTGGAAGTGTGGTATGGTCCATGTTTGGGGGATAACAGCTGTGGAATGTGTCATAGTCTGATACTGCAGGTCTGCTGTCTGCTGCTGTGAACCACCTCTCCATTACAGCAGACATGTGTCCTCCACTCCAAGTGCTTTGAGTGACTGCATCCTGACAGTTAGATGTCTACTGTTGAGCAGCATGACCGTCAGATTGCATACATGTCTAGCTGTTATGGTGGTAATTACATTAGGAACACTGTCTAATCAGGCACCATAGGGGTGGCAAGATAGTTAGCCATTACCTTGAAACCCAGTGGTGACAGATATAGGGCATCTGTGGCAAGTCATTGGGTTCTGTCAATCATGTCATCCCAAGAAGAGAGGTACTGGATCCCCTGAGAATGACACAAAACATGTAAGCCAATGTTGCAGTCAATCATCTGTTGATAGTACCGCAGCATCATTCTGGATGACAGCGGTACACTGCTCAGGGCTACTGTCACACCTGCCTGGACCACATAATCAGAGAGTTCAACCATGTTTCTTGTCATGTAGTCCAGGGAGGTGTGTCCCAAGTCATTCACACCCACATGGATACATTGTGATACTCATAGTTGTTGTGCAGTGCCATGACTGGCTATGTCATGTGTTGAATGCTGGCATGTGATAGATATTTGGCTGTTACCTGCTCCATATTCAACATAGTGAGTGGGATATGCATGTGCCTCAGTACTGAGTTACCCATGATCACTTTATTGTGCAAGGTGGTTAGCCTTAGGAGCTTAGGTTGAGGGGCACACTGTGTAGGTTAAATATGTATCCCTTAGCATGTTCCATGTCATGGTGTCTGAGTGAGTGTCTGTCTTGCTGGTGTGTGCTGTTTGGGTAAATGTCCATTAAGTGCCTCTGGAAAGGTGGCTGTGTGGCTTTTCACTGTATGTCATAGCTGTCAAAGTGGGTGTCATAGTAAGCTACATGTTCCACATGATGTGGTAAAGGTGTTGATCTTATCCTCTTAACCTGCTAGTCCAGTCTCTGCTGGAGAGTGCATATATCCACATTGGGTAATATATGGGTCTGCAAGGTCTGAGTGTTTGAAATTTAGAGTGGAGGGTTGTCTGTGTACATGAGGCAGTTGCAAACATGCCTCAGAATGGACAAATATACCAGGTTAATGGGTGAAAGCACAGAAAACTGCCCTTTAAAATGCTAGGAGGGGTGGACATAACTAGTAAGTAATGGGGCTACATCTGTGATGAATGAGTACTGCTGACGGCTCCCAGGTGTGCCACACTGTTTGATACAATAACCTGGTGAAGTGCCAAGCCATAATGCTAGTTGAAGTGCAAGACAGAAAAAAACAGCATGATATACAGGTGGAACAGAAGGCAGACTGTCTGCCACCTGTAATACTTTACCAAAGCTGTGCAGTTATCAGCAGCTTTGACCATATGAAAGTTCATTAAGCTCTGTAGCACGTGTGGTAACTGCATAACACTATAGTAGACATACCTAGATAGGAAGGAGTTCTAATCCCAATATTGGCAAGTGTGTATGTGTGTGTGAATCATGTACTGTCTGGCTTATACCATTTTTGACTTGTGTACTAGCCTTCACACTTCCCCTCACCCCATCTAGTAGTCCTGTTGATGTCATCCACCTTTGAAGTACCTTTAGAGTAGGTGGAAATGCATCAACTCTGTGGCAAGTCTGATAATTGCGCAGCACTATAGTAACAATAACTAGATAGGCAGAAGTTTTAATCACCCTACTGGCAACTATTTGGATGTGTGTGTGTGTGTGTGTTTGTGAGTGAATCATGTAGTGTGTGGGTTACACCAGTTTTGACCTGTGTGCTACCTTTTACACTTCCCCTCACTCCAATTTAGTAGTCCTGTTGATGTCATCCACCTTAGAAGTACCTTTGGAATAGGTGGAAATGTATAACCTTTGTGGCACGTCTGATAACTGTGTAGCACTATAGTAGAAATATCTAGATAGGCAGGAGTTCTAATCCCAATGCTGGCAACTGTGTGTGTGTGTGTGTGTGTGTGTGTGTGTGTGTGTGTGTGTGTGTGTGTTTGTGTGTGAGGAACATATCTTGTGTGGCTTATATCATTTTGATGTGTATACCATACACGGGAGGTAACCACCTCCCGCTGCCATTACTTTATATAGTGTGGTAACAGCATTTGCCTCACATGCAGCAGGTTAAACCATTGTACAGTCCTCTGTACAGATGTGTCTGGAATATCCATATGTTTGCAACATGTATGTGGTCGGAAGTGGTCTTTGTGCCTTAACAATGCCCATGTATGTGATATTATAGCCAAATAGGCCATAGTGAGTGTACTGACACATATGGCAGCATGAGGTATCATACCTGACTGAAGCATCATGCTGATACAATGTCTGATGCCCTCACAGGTGGCCAGCCTTGTAGGTGCAATACATGAGTCCAGATGCTTCGTTTTATAAGTGAACTGTTCCTGTTATGGGTCACATTAAAGGCTGGAAGAGGTGTGGACTAACATATTGTGGTCCTAATTAGTATGTAACAGGAACACCTTGCATCTTAAGAGGGGTGTGTACACAATTTATATCCACTGTATACCACTAATGTGTCACACATGTCCCTACCTTAGGCCATCTGTCCAGCATATTTTGTTGGCCTCTGTCCAGACATATTGGCACTGACAAGTTGTGAGGTATGCTACAGGAATGTTGAATTCACGTCAGATAGGCAATAGTGGTGACCACTGTGATGCAATACAGTTAACCTGAGCACAAGTGAGCATGCACAAAAAGCAATATAGCTATTGCATAAAGCAATAAAGCTATTACTGATGGTTGTGTGCATAGTAAATTGCATGGCTTCACATGCCTGGGGTATTGCCAGGCAACAACAGAACAATGTCATACTCACCAGCTTCAGGCTGTTGTCCCATATGCAGATCAGAGGGTCCTAGGTAGTTGTGAGAGGGAGTTATTGTCAGCAGACTCACACATGGCCTTGGTACAGGATGGGTGCAGCATGTCTGAACATCTACAGTACTAACTGCAATAATACACAATATCCTGTCCTCACTATAGATGTGCACCTCTGTGCATTAGAAAACCCCATCCACAACTGCAATCTGACCTGACACATGGATGTGGATACAATACAGATACATGTATGTCTGATACATTAGTGTACTAATCCCCACTGGGCCCTTACCTGCATGCTCCTCGTCCAGTGTGTGTGTGTGCATGTGCATGTGTGTGTGTGTGTGTGTGTGTGTGTGTGTGTGCGCAACCCACCACCACAATGCTTCCCTCAGCTTCATGGCTTGTGCATTGGATGGGTGCCCCGAATTTGGCGAGGAGCTCCTCGGTGGGTGTCAGTGGAGGCTGGATGGCTGGGCTCCCACCTGTGGCTAGCCGGTCCCTTGCTACAGCAGCAGCCCATTGACGGGCATGGTGAATGAGGTTGGTGGTAGTTCTGCTGTGCAGGCTGGCATCATTTACCCTGTGGACCACACTGTTCCACAGGGCAGTCCTCTCCTGCACATCTTCTGATCTCCATCCAAATAACAGGGCATAATATCCAGTCACATATTGGGTGATGATGTCAGTTTCTTCAACGGAGAATGCTGGTAGGTGAGCACTCTGCATGTTACCTGGAAGACATAAACAGGAAAAAGGTCACAGGACCCCATACAGTTGTCAAATTGCACATCAACAGTGGATATTACTTGCAAATAATCCACACTATACCATAACCCTCCAAGCTATCATGGCTATAGCAGCTTGCATTACACTCATGTCCCTGAGCTATCTTATTCCCCTCAGTGTTGGGCATTTAATTGCATAATCATCTATTCTCCATTCATTTCTATGTAGAGGGTTGACAGTGGGCATCTTCCATGTGGATGTGTGGATGGTACCAGGACTGTGCGACTGTGGTGTGTGATGGAGCTATGAGCACATGCCTGAGTTCATGTAGGAGGCAGACAGTGATGTTATTATGCCCATGGAGATATGCTGTTGTTGCCATCAGTAGGCAATATGTACATGCTCACCATTGCTGAGGGGAAAAGTGTGGTTGATGTGCATATCCCCATGTACAACTGGAGTGGACAGGGTGGTGATGTTCCCACCTAACCTGTGTGATGCAGGTTGCCTATATCCATGACATGTGTGTATGAGGTGTTCTTACCCCCAGTACAGGGTCAATTGTATTGTTTCCTCTGAGATTAACAAAATATGTGGAGACACAGTTGCAGTTGTCCTTGGTGGTGTGGATATATCTGATTTGTAGTCATAGTCAGCCTTACAGGAAGTCACCTGTGAACTTACATGATTGCTCAGCTGTAGGTGGACTTGCTTCCAAGTTGTTGCCTGCACCCATGTGTCCCTGTACAGCCAATGTAGCAGCCTATTATGTTGTTTGTGTATTGTTGCTGTCCATCAAAGGGGATTACTCTACCGTATTGGAGGCTGGTTATACAGGTCATGTACAGTGGATAAAAAGGGTAAACACCCCTGTTATATTGCTGGTATTTGTACAATTGGAACATGACACCACAATAATTCATTTCAAAACAATGCCCACCTGTAATGTGACCTATAGCCTGTACAATTCAATTGAAAGCATAACACTCTGGTCTGTGAAAACATATGGAAATAATACTCAGTACAATAAGCCAGTTGAATGAGTGTGCACACCCTTAAACTGATATGTTGTGTATGCACCTCTTGAGATGGTTGCAGTATTCATCTGTCTTGATCTGGACTCTAACACCATGGCACATCTTCACTTGGCAATAATTGCTCACCTTCCTAGAAACACCTTTGATTGTATTTCAGTGGAATTGTACAGGTTAGGTGTCACATTCAAGATGAGAAACATTATGAAATGATCTTCTGTGGTCTGATTGTCATACAGCACACAAACCTGGCATTCCAACAGGGGTGTGAACACTTGTGATATCCACTGTATATAGGTGTTGATATAGCTGGTAGTGGTAGGCATGGACATGGGGTTGCAACACAGTTGGACACTTCTCTGATTAATACCTGATAATCAAGCCTACTCTAGTACCCATATCAGTGTCATGGCAATGCAACAACCAGTAGCTGTACACATTTATGTCTGTTGTATGCACTGACACTGATATTACGCACATGTGCAACATGCACAACCTATGTACCTGACTGCTTGAAACCCATGTGATGAGTTTTGTGCCTTTCAGCTGAACATATGCATACATACATGTGCTCAGGGGATGCCTGGTATACATTTATGTTCTATATTAGTATGGCACACTGTATTTACAGTCCTGCTGCTCAATAATACTTCTCAACTTGTTGCAGCAGTATGTCTGGACAATGGCACACATAAATGGGTGTCAAAAGGAACATCAGTATTGATATTGTATTAATATAGCTGCACCATACATTAGTACATTGATTGCACAGTAGGGTTTGACATCACTGTGATAACCTGGAAGATGTCCAACAGTGATATGTAGGCTATTATGTTACAATGTCATTGCTCACAGACCTGCCAATGATTTGGCTGACAGAACACAGGTATATGTGTGTGTGACTACAGATATCAGTCACAAATGTGCTTATTGTCCAGCTGAACACCGTACAGTTGAAGGTTATTAATTCAATATATCACATGCAGTTCAACACACATGCCTACAACAGTACTTTACTATGCACATGCCTTCTATAGGTCTCTTAGCTTTACAAGACAGGCATGTGTCATACTCATAATCACAGATAACATGGATATGGAAAACATCCCATTAACTGGCCTAGCAGTGGCACGGTCACAAGTGTTTGACAGACACCCCTGCAGTTGTCATATATGCAAGGTGTCAGGCTGCTGAGCTGTGATACTACCTCACAATCTCTCAGAGCATCACATCTGGACAGAGCCTAAAATGATGAGGATATAAATAGAGACAGACTTTAAATATTCCTTTTACAAACATAGGACTTTTGTAGAATGATACATTTTTCATTACCGTGAATATTCTTAAGGATGTGGAGTCTTAAACTCAAGTGTTTGCCATTACTCGATAACCTCAATCCTCAGCTATTTGCCAGAAAAGTACAGATTTCAGGAGGAACAGACAAAAAGATATGATGGTAAAATGTGGACATTCGGTGAATATCTGTACAGTTGAGAGGTATATCTGTGATATTTCCCACTGCAGAGAGGGCCAGATGCTATGGCCATAGCAGCTGTTTAGCAGGACATTAGTACAGCAAGTCTTGTTGGGACATATATTCCTCCAAATCATATTTCCCATAATTACAGACTAAGTACTGCATTCAATTACATGCTTACATGTTCCACTTACCTTTTTTTCTTTCTTCTCTTTTCCAGTTTATGTTTTCTCTCTCTCTCTCTCTCTCTCTCTCTCTCTCTCTCTCTCTATCTGTGCACTACAGGGATAGAGATGGTTTGAATAGGTGTTGACATGGCTTTTGTAGGTGATGCTCATGACCAGGTGTGATGGCCTGCGCATCTATTGGGGTTCCCCACTTGCTAATTGCATGAAGAGCAGCTGTGTAGTTCTTCCAATAGCCAATGTCATGGCAACACACTCCTATAAATGAATACTCCATGTGGGCATTGGCCCTTTCCCTTACTTTTGAGGAAGTCTTCCTGGAGTTGTGTGAGTTACTTACAAGACTTGTGGAGACAAGCCAACTAAATGGTGGAGAAGGTTTAAGACTTAGGGGCAGAATGTGAGTATTGCTGTTATATGTTTGGAATACTGCTAGTTTAACAGGGTTTGTCTGCACATGCTACTTCTGCATGTGTTTCAGTTTGACAAAGTTCTGTCTCTGCATAGCTCTCAGCTGTATGGCCATCCACATAATGGCCACAGGTTAGCCTGTTATGTATGAACTGTTCCTCAGGCAGGTGTTGTCCTTGGCAAATCAGTAGCATTCTGTGGTGATTGCATTATGTAAATGGTAACATCCATTTGTTTTTCTGACTTTATAACCCTCAGAAAAGATTTGATGTTATGTTTTCCTATCTTGCCTTCATTCTTACTTGGATGGGTTCAGAGCCAATCCTCAGCTCTGACTCAGCCAAATACACCAGCTGGAAGTCTCAAACTTGGCTTGTGGCAAGGTAAGTATCCCATGATGTAGTGGTGCAACTCTCCAGATCTTGTTTGCCGCTTTACAAAGTTAGATGTTCTCTTCTTGGCCGTGGCTAAAGTTTTTGTCTTTTGTCTTCTAATAATTAAAACTAGTTAGAATTTAGAGATTAGTTAGTTTACTGAGTGCTGTGACTCTTTTAAACCTTAGCTTTAGTGTGTAGCTTAACTTTATCTCCTTTTTTCCACTGTTGTGTGCTATTTCTTGGCCGTGTTTTTTCGCAGGCCTGTACTGTGTATCCTGTAGTTTATCTTACTGTAGTGGTGCTATTAAAATTGCCTTTAGTGTTTGTGTGTATTTCTAGTCACTTAGTTAATTAGCTTGGTTAGTTCATTAGCTCATTTAAGTTAGAGAGCTAATTGCCTGTTTTAGTTAGATGGCTGGTAGTGTTGGTGTATTCTGTCTCTCCTTTTATTATAGCTTACTAGGTCCATTTAAATTAGAGGTCCTAGTTCTTGTTTTTAGTTAGAGCAAAGCTGTTTCTATTTCTATTCATTAGACATGCTGTATGTGTTAATTAGCATGTTTATATTTTTTCTAGAAGTGGTGTGATTTTCTACTTAGTGTTTATAATTCTTACAGGACTTTTGTCTTTCCTAACATGTCTAAAGAGACTAAGGAGAAAGAACATAAGCCTTCTGGCTTTAAGAAATGTCATAAATGCACCCAGAAAATGTCTATTACAGATGGACATAGCATTTGTGTCTATTGTTTAGGAGCTATCCATCTCCAGGAAAATTACACTTTCTGCGACTCCTTTAGCACATGTGTGTTGCAGGAGAGGAAAAACAAATTGATTGTCAAAGGACTCCTGAAACCGACCTTTGAGGAGTGCTTCTTCTTCTTCATCCTCTTCTTCTTCCAAGAGGGATAAACCAACTAAAAAGCAATCTCCTGTCTTTTCAGCTCAGTCAGCGCCTCCTGAAAAATTCTCAAAAATTTTGCAACCATTAACCTCCTTGGCTCCACAGGCTTTGGAACCGATGGAGATTATTATTGACAAACCTGGTTCTTCGGTTCCAAAGTCTTTGGAACCAAAAGAAACCATCTCTTGGAGCTGGTCCATTGAAATTCCACTGGTCTCCCCTACTTTGTGATCTCCCATTCTGTAGAGATTTTGTTCACCAACTCTATCCTCCAGGTCCTCTAGGAGCCTATCTGATGATGACATGGAGTGGGTGGTGCGCAGACTTCTGAAGTCACCAGCACTGGCAAAATTGTTCTCGGCTCTGACCCAACAGGTTTTGGAGCCTTCTAAGGCTGTTACATCCACTGTTGTTCCTCTTCTGAGCCATGCTGGATCTTCGGAGCCAGAGTGCCAAGTACCACTTGCTGTAGACCCGTTGGATCCGGGACTCCCTTCGGAGATTATGGAACTGATATCTGCTCCAACACTCTCAGTGCCATCCCGGGTGTCTAGGAACTGAAGTTCTCTGGTCAGCCCCGAGGGGGACGCTCAGACCTGAGTTTCTTTGGTTCCAAGTCTACCCCTCGGTGCATCGGCTCAGGTGAGCTTGTCTCCGACATCAGCTTCAGAGCCAATCTCTTTGGGGCAGGGGGTGTCCTCTGTTTCCTCGGAGCCAGAGATATCCTTGGAATCAATGGGTTTTGCTTTTGAGCTGATGAGGAGTGTGCTGTCCCCCTTTACAGTTCTACAGAAGGATACTGGCATTCATCCCCCCAAAGCACTGGTTACTGTCTTGGCACCATCCCATCCACAGGACAGCAGAGATTCAGAGTTTCAGGAACCCCCCACTGGGTGAACCCCTCTCTTCCAAGGCCTCCCCAGAATACCCTTCTGAGGAGCCCCCTCGTAAGAGGACATGCAAGAGGAAACATATAGACTCCCTTGATGAGTCTGTCACCTCAGACACTGACTTCAAGGAGTCAGAAGGGTTTCCACGGTTGTCCTCTGAAGATATCAGATTTGCAGATATCCTTGAGATCTTAAAACAGAGAGGTGGCTGGAAAACCATCACCCCTTCTGATGAGGAGTTGGTGTACCTGAAGGCCTTTGGATCTCAATCTTTAGCCTCCTGGGTGTCTCCATCTTTTGATGAGCTAATGGAGTTAGTCAGTTGAAAGGCATGGGAGTCACATGACACTATGGAACCAGTCCCTCAGAGGCCAAACAAGTTTTTGTCAGCCCCCACTGGAAAATATTTTCTTACAAAAGGTGTGCCTGTAGATGCTATGGTGGTGGCAGCAGCCACCAAGAAGGAACTTTCTGAGACATCCTCATCTGTTCATCCTCTGAACAAAGATTCTTGAACAATGGACAGATACGGGAAGCGTGTCTTTTCATCAGCGACTTTTACACTCAGATTGCTGAACTACCTCACACACTTTACAATCTCCTGAAGGAGCTAGGAAATACTCTACAAGGTTCATTGGCTGTGGGGGTGACTGAAAAAGTCTCCTCTCAGCTGCCCACCTTAAATTCCATTGTCAACTCCTCCATGAGACTGATATCTTATGCAGCGGATGGAGCGAGTAGGGCAGCGGGTTTAGGAGTTTCCCTGAGGAGACACTCCTGGATGCCCTTGTGTAATTTTGTGGAACCTTTTAAGTCTACCTTTACTAACTCCCCTTTTGATGGTTTCTCACTTTTTGGACCCACAGTTAAAGACACACTCACCAGATGCGAGCAGGAAGGGAAAACTCTCTCTGCCATTGGAGTACATTTTTCCGTACCTTCAAGACCTTACTCTAAGTGTCAGAAGAGTGCGAAAATGTGGTGCAAAAAATCCTAGTGAGCTTTCCAAGATGCATGAGGTGAATCCTTCCCCAGAGGCAGAGGGGGAGGCAACAATGGTACACATCATCCTAGAGGCAGGGGGTGGTCCACAAAACCAGGGTGACAGTGATTACTTTCACGGATGTCCCTACCAGCGCTCCGGAAAGGAGGCCCCAATGCTCTACTCTGGAGGCAGTCAGGGGACGTTTATCTTTGTACCCAGAAGCTTGGCAAAATATCACAAAAGACAAGTGGGTAGAAAGCATAATATCCAGAGGATATTCCATTCCCTTTTGCCATCCTGTCCCACAAATCAGCACAATCCTAGATGTTCCACCCAATCTAAGGGAGCAAGCAACTATAGAATTCCAAAAGTTGCTAGACAAAAGTCATCCAAAAAGTCCCCGCAGACCAGATAGAATTTGGAACTTACTCAAGGTTCTTTTTGGTGCCAAAAAGAACAGAGGACTGGAGACCCATATTGGATCTCAGCAAAGTGAACGAATCTTTCAAAAAGTCAAAGTTCCGAATGGTAACACTGCAGTCAATACTTGCCTTTTAGGGAAAGATGATTGGATGTGCTCAATAGACTTCCAAGATGTGTACTACCACATAAAAATGGACAGAGCATCAAGGAGTCATTTATGCTTTTGGCTGGGATCCAGTCATTATCAGTTCTGAGCTCTGCCCTTTGGTCTCACTACAGCCCCCAGAGTGTTCACCAAATGAATGGCAGTATTAACGGCTCACTTGAGATGTCTTGGATTCCAAGTGTTTCCATATCTGGATGACTGGCTCCTACCTGCACCACCAAGCATCTACTCCAACAAGCCAGGGATGTGACATTGAAAATTTGTGCTCAGCTAGGCATATCAGTCAATTTACAAAAATCTGCCTTGTTGCCCTGTCAACTTATTACTTTCATAGGCGCAAACCTAGACACTGTTTCTATGATGGCTCATCTTCCAACCGGCAGAATTTCTGCCCTCAGACAGCAAATACTTCACCTTCTTCCCAAGGACAAGGTAAAGGCAAAGGTAGTTCTGAAACTTCTAGGAACAATGGCTTCAACCATAACTCTAGTTCCTCTCACTAGGAAGCATATGAGAATCCTTCAGTGGCTCCTATTTTCCCAGTGGTTGCTTCAAGAACTTCCTGTGTCCCATCTGATCAGAATAATGGAATCATGCAAGAAGAATCTACGGTGGTGGACTCAGTCCAATCATGTGACCATCAGGAGACCCTTTATTCCACATAAACCTGTTGCTACAGTGACCACAGATGGCTCCCAGACAGAGTGGGGGGGCATTATCTGGGAAGGACAGTCCAAGATATATGGCAAGACCATGAGGCCCATTTGCACATCAGTGTTCTAGAGATGAGAGCAGTACTTCTGGTGTTGCAAGCACTCCATGACTCTATTTAACTAGGGACGACTGCAATACAGTCAGACAATATGTCAGTGGTATGGTACATAAACAAACAAGGAGGAACCAGATCATACCCACTTTGTCGAGAGGCTCTGAGAGTTTGGCAATGGGCAATATTGTCCCAACGCTTTATATTTGCAATGCACATCCCAGGGAAATACAAAGTGATAGCGGACAAACGCAGCAGGGCAATATTAATGCCTCAAGAGTGGTCTCTGAACCAGAACATAATGGAAGAGATTTTCCAGAAATGGGTCCAGCGTTGCTGTATTCTTTTTGTCACTCCCATGAATGCCAAGTGCAGCAGCTACTTTGCCCTAATTCCCCCTATGGGGAGACACCATGAGATGCACTTGTTCACGATTGGCCCTCGGGACTTCTTTATGCCTTTCCCCATTTCCCCTCATACCCAAAGTCATCCAGAAAGCAAAATCCTTGGGAAGCAGGCTGATTCTCACTGCCCCATATTGGCCTCATCATATTTGGTTCCCCTTCCTCTGGCCTCATCTGCAGGAGAAGCCGTGGGTTCTGGACCCAGTTCCAGACCTTTTGACACATATGTCAGGAACACTTCATCCTTCTTCTACATCCTCAACTTGACAGCATGGCTGCTCCAATTCCCAACTTAGTCAGACTTCAAAACTTCACTCCAGCTACTAGAAAACTATATACCAGCAAATGGAAGAGGTTCTCTCACTGGGTGAAAACTAGAAACATTGACCCATTTTCCGCTTTAATTCAGTCCATTTTAGAATTTCTTGCAGAACTCTTCCAGCAAGGCTCGGCTGCAGCAACTATTAGAGTTCAGCTGGCTGTAATTTCAAATTTTCACATTGGTGAGTATACTCCTAACCTAATGTCACACAGGTTGTGTAAAGCATTTTTAAAAGGCACTTCCTTATTGAGACCTCCTTTTAAAGAACCCCTCTCTCCTTGGGATTTAAATTTTTTCCTGTCTCAACTAACATTGCCACCGTTCAAGCCCTCTTCATCTTGTGACCTCAGATTTCTTTCCTGGAAGACCATCCTTCTAGTAACTGTAACATCTGCCAGAAGAGTTTCAGAGTTGCAAGCACTATCAATCAGGCTGCCATATCTGATTTCTATAAGGATAGGATATTGCTATGAACTAATCCATCCTTTATACCTAAGGTTTGCTCTCAATCCAATATGAATCAATCCAGGTGTTTTTCTCCAATCATGGCAACAAGGCATAGTATAAACTACACCAACTGGACGTGCATAGAGAGCTCAGATTCTATTTGCATAGAGCCAAAGATTTCAGGAAATCTGACCAAATATTCATCTCTTTCTCTGAGGCAAAAAAGGGTATGCCAGTGTCTAAAGTCACCCTTTCAAATTGGCTTTCAAGTTGTATCACCTTTATGTACACCTCCAATAATAGAAAGTTACTATTCAGAATTAGAGGTCACTCAACCAGAGCATTAGCAACATCCTTTGCTTTCCAGGCCAGAATGTATGGACAGTATTTGTGCTGCCACTACGTGGGCCAATCCTCACACTTTTATCACTTATTACAAAGTCGATTTGGCCTCCAGGGACAGGGCCTATTTTGGTTCCACTGTGCTCAAAGGTGTACTCCCATGAGCCACCTGGGTAAAAGATGCTAGGGACGCTGTCCCATCCAAGTAAGAATGAAGGCGAGATAGGACAACATAATATAAAGACGTTATGTACTCACCATAATGTTCCATGTTTGTTGTCTATCTCACCATTCATTCTTAAAACTCCCCCCCTCCTCAATCCAAGGACTCCTAGAGGACCTGGTGGTGACCTTTCCTCTTATACATGAGCTTCTTTGACTCTGTTTGTTTTTTCTCCTTGACCTGGGGTCACACCATTATATTACTCCTTATTACTGTTAGCAGTAAACAAGATCTGGAGAGCTGCACCACTGCATCATGGGATACCTACCTTGCCATGAGCCAAGTTTGAGACTTCCAGCTGATGTATTCAGCCGAGTCAAAGCTGAGGATCAGCTCTGAACCCATCCACGTAAGAATGAATGGTGAGATGGGCAACAAACATGGAACGTTATGGTGAGTACATAACTTATTTTTACAACAAACCCTGTAACACCAGCAACATTCTCAGTGTATAACAGCAATATTTCAAGTATGGCCATGTATTTGGGCCTCTGTCCACCAATTATGTCAGGCTTTGTCCAGATGTCATACAGTAGTAGGTTGATAGGTATACTGATCTATCATTATTTAGTGCTGTAATTCCTGATGAGGGGAAAGGCTGAGAAACATGTTGAAGTCTGTACATTCAAGAGGTTGGTGTATAGAGAATGCTCTTAGATGCCCTTGTAACATATTTTATGTAGGGGACAGTAACACATGTTTTAAAACTAGTCTGTTAGAACATGTGAGACATATTACTGATAAGAAATATGACAGCCCTAAATTTGAATAAATCTCACCATGGGGACAGTAGTGGGTTCCAAGGTACTGTTTTTTGAAAAAGTCTGTTCCTCAGTTTGATGAAACATTCATAAAAGGACAATTGTTATGTACAGACTCAATGTATTAATATTAACTGTGATACTTTATCCTGTAGGAGGTTAAATGAGGAGTGTAATTGGAGGTTGTGTATTTAATTATGTAATTAGGTGTTAATTGCTTCTTGTGATTAAGGAATGTATGTCTGGTAATGTTTACTTCTTGAAGGCTTTGGCTAAGACATCAGAGTATAATAAACATGTGTGAATTACTAACTGGTTATATTTTTCTTTGCTATGTTCAGACATTTTATTTGTTTTGCTAAGAGGTTGTTGTATGTCTGGCCAATGTATATGGCCTATCATGATTTTGTAGCAGTGTACTGTTCACTTATTTATTTGGACTGTGTGGTGGGGGGGGCAGATGTGAGTGTCATGGCTGCTTTTGTATCCAACTGTGCATACTGCCCCAGTTATGGGTGGTCTATCAGCAGCATATGTTTGTGTGGGCATTTTGGGACATGTATGCATATGTGTGTGTGTGTGTGTGTGTGTGTGTATATATATATATATATATATATATATATATATATATATATATATATATATATATATATATATATATATATATATATATATATATATATATATATATATATATATATATATATATATATATATACCAATCCTTCCTAACTGCACAGTGTCTCTTCCCTATTGTAAATTGGCTGTAAAGTAGGGTATGTTTAAGAAAACATCCTAAAACCATATAGCTTAGGTGGCTTACTAGTAAATTATTTTGGCTATGGTATGCAGGGTCCTAGGTTCAAGACCTGCAAGGGCTGTTTATTTTGTTGCTAGGCAGAACAAGGACTGTTGGATACAGAGTGATTAAGGCAGTTTTGAGCAGCTTTAAGCGTGTTTGCCTTGGTTTGTGTGATGGTAAGCCATGCTAACACCCAGGTAAACAAAGAGGCTCTTACACCATGTAGGCTTTGCTTACAAGTGTGCAAATCTGCTTAGCATTTACATTTAAGCAATGCTTAAACCTGTGAAGCATAGCTCAGCCCTGGTAACTATTGATCACATTCCAGTCTGATAAAATAGCAGGGTAATGACATCTTTAATAAGTGTATTTAATGTCCTGTACATAACATGCTTCTATGTGCTGTCATTACAGTAGCAAGGGATGAGTATACTGTATGGGACACCTGAGTATACATGGGTAGTACCATAATATTTTCTTTGTATTTGTTTCATACATGGGTAGTATCCCAGGTTATATGCAGTCGCACTTGCATGTTACACCAGCTACAGTGCACTGGTTGAGAAATATAGATGTTCTTCATCTTTCACTGTTGCAGTCATTACATTTAGGTTATCTGCTTGCAGTAGCCCTCAGTCAGCCTGATTAACAAAGTCTTGTGTCCTACGTCGCTTGCTGTCTCTTCTTCTGTGACGTCAGGTCGTCAGGTGTATAAAACATGCAGCCGACATCATTACATTAGTCTTTCTTGCCGTGCGGTGCCCAAAGCAGAAGCAGTTCGCAAGTGCCGGTTGGCCGACTCCTGAAATTTTCATTTTCGAGTTTCAGAACCGAAGTCTTCAACTAAAAGCTAAGTACTTCACTGGGGAATCTTTTACTTGCTCTAAACCGATGTCAGTAAAAGTAAATAATTGCATTTCTTGTGGAAAGCAAATACCTCATAAAGATTTTCATTCATACTGTAGTACTTGCCTAGGCCTTGACCACAACGTACCTCGCTGTCAGTTTTGTGCCTTATTTAAACCACAAACTATCCGTCATCGTTATATTTGCACTTCTAAATTTTTTGGTGCTCGGTTCAATTATCCTGATATGTCTTTGGTAAGACATCCAACTAATGATATTTTGAAAAAATGCAAAGATAAAGACAGAGACAGGCCAGCCAGTTTGCCGGTACTCAGTGAGGAGCTTTCGCAGCCCCTGATACCCGCTACTTCAGATTCGCAGGCCTCTACTGAGACCCATTTGGAGTCCGGTATGCCGTGAGATGCTTCAACTGTGGAGCCTGTGGATGTCTCTACCTTGGATGGGTCTGGAGCTGCTGTGCAGGCCACCGGCTTCTGAGGGTGTATTCAGGCCTACTGACTTGCATATTAAACTGATGCCATCTTCTTCTTCAAGGCATAAAACTCAAACCATGCCTAGAAAACTGACGCCCAGACTGCATGGTCAGGCCTCTGTACCTAAAAACAAATGATGAGAATGACTGAATACCTTATTACTTTAATGAGGGGAAGCCAACCTTCCCCCTCTAAGAGACCTAGGACTGAGTTTGCTTATGATACTTCTGACCAGGATTCTGAAATTTCTGTTTCCTCTGATGACCAGGATTTACCCTTATCTACCTATGAGGATTCTGATGCTGAGGACTCTATTCCCTCTGCTTCCCCCCCCCAGAGGATTTTTCTTTTGGTGAAACCTTGCATACTCTCAGGGAGCTTTTTCATTGGGAAAGTCAGGATTTCTCTGATTCTAAAAAGAGGCTTAGGGATTTCTTACTCCTGCCCCAGCACAGGCCTTTAGCTATACCTCCGGTACTGGACATTGTTGATGATGCCTTTTCGGAATCTAGCATGTCCCCTGACTCTTTACCTCCTGCTTCCAGAAAACTTGATAGATATTACAGGGTTCCTGACTCTCACAAGTTCCTTTTCAAAAATCCTACTGCGGATCCTGAAACCGTTTCACAGGGACCCAAGGGCATTAAAGCTACTATTGCCAAAAATCCTATCGCTTCTGATAGAGACTCCAGGGCGCTGAATAGATGGGGTAAGAAGATATACACTTCTGCAACTTGGCCATTAGGGCCTTGAATTGCCAGTTTCATATGTTAGAAGCATCAGCTGCATATTATTGGATTGCTTAAGCAGAAAATGATGTTGATTCCTGATTGTGCTGAAAATAAGGATTTACAGGATTTTATGCATTCTGCTGAACAAGTTGGTAAAGATACATTGCAGTGTGGTTTTGATTCACTGGAGGCATCTTGCAGGGCTGCGGTAACTGGGTCTGTACTTAGAAGGCATGCCTGGCTTAAGGAGCAATCCTTGCCAGATCATGTTAAAGTGAAATTACTGGATGCTCCCTTAAATCAGGACCGCCTGTTTGGCAACAAGGCAGAAGAAGTTCTTAAAAAGATGGAGGAAAAAGCTAAATCTATGAAAACTGTTAAAGACTTTTTACAAGTACAACCTCCAAGATTTAGAAGGCATTGGCCTTCTAAGAACTGGTCCTTTCCTGCCTCTTCCAGACCTTCTCAGTCCAAACCCAGATCCAGCAAAGCACCCAGGCTTCAGTCCCAGGGGACACACAGGACTAATCAGTGTGGGGGCCTCCACTTCCAAATTTGGCAGTAATAAAACTCTCCCCTATGGTAAACTGTTTTAATGACTTATTTTTAAAACTTCAAGCACTTCTCAACTGACTGCCCCTTTGGGGGGAAAGATTGCACTTCATGCAAAGAACTGGCGACTCATTACCCAGGACAAATGCATTTGCAATATAGTGTCCCAAGGATACAGATTTCACTTCCACATGTTACCAACTCCAAGCGGTTGGCCAGATCTATCTCCATATCAGTGGGCAAAGTCCCAAAAGTGAGTACTCTCTCTCTCTCTTAAGCATAGGGGCTATTCAATTGGTACCAGAAGAGAAAAAGGACAAGGTTTCTAATCAAGATTTTTCCTGGTACCCAGAAAAGACAATTCATGGCATCCTATTCTGGACCTGCCTACTCTAAACACCTTTTTGGTGATTCCAAAATTCAAGATGATGACTCTTCACCAATTGCTTCCTATGCTAAGCAAAGATGCCTGGTTGGCAACACTAAATTTAAAGGAAACATACCTGCACATCCCAGTCAGGGAATCTTGCAGAAGATACCTATGCTTCAAAGCAGGCTACACGAACTATCAGTTCTCTGCACTGCACTATGGCTTATTTACTTTGCCCAGGGTATTCACAAAGTGCCTAGCTCCATTCATTGTATTTTGCAGGCGAAGAAATATTCAAATATACCAATACCTGGACAATTGTCTAATTCAGTCAGAAAACCAGGACACACTTTTGAATCATCTGGCTTTTATACAGAGGGTGCTAACTTGTCTGGGGTACACCATAAACAAAAAGAAATCACACCTGGTACCCTGTCAACAAATTATATTCCTGGAAGCAAGCTTGAATGTAACTTCCCAGATGGCTTTCCTCACTCCAGAGAAACAAATTCACTTGACAACCTACTTCAAACAAGTGGCCACAAAAACCCTACTATCTGCAAGGCAAATACTACAAGCCTTGGGGTTCATGGCCTCCTGCATTCTTCTCATTCCATATGCAAGACTGCATATGAGGAAACTACAATGGTATCTAAATAGCCTATGGTGTCAACATTTTCAGGATCTAGAAGCAATGATTCCTATCATTCCTTGTCTATGCCTAGAGTTCCTTTGATGGGCAGAGGCCTGCCACCAAAACAATGGACTACCATTCACACTATCCCCTGCCACCCAAACCCTAACAACAGTTGCATCAGACTATGCATGGCGGGGTGCACCTGGCAGGGAAGTGCATTCAGGGCGAATGGAGCCCAATTCAAATGCACCTTCACATCAATCATAAAGAAATGTTAGCTGTACAGAATGCTCTGACAGCCTTCAAGGACGACATTCTTCCAGGACAATTAATGGTAAAGATGGACAACACCACTGTTATGTGGTACATAAACAAGCAGGGGGGTACACATTCTTACACCCTCTGCAGACTAGCCATGGCATTGTGGAACACAGCCTTGAGCTACCAAGTACATCTACAAGCTCAATTCCTGTCAGGAAAACTAAATACACTGGCAGATGTACTAAGAAGAAACCTCATGGACCCACACGAGTGGAAACTGGAGCCAAGGATTTTCAACATGTTGACAAGCAAATGGGGAACCCAGATATAGACCTGTTTGCCTCCCCCCAGAACTATCAATTGGAAAAATGTTGCGTAAGGACTCCCCAAAGACAAGCTTGGAAAGTGGATGCTCTGTCCTTCAGCTGGAAAAACCTATCAGTTTATGTCTTTCCTCCTCTGCCTCTGCTCTCCAAAGTACTACTAAAGATCAAACAAGACAAACCAAGGATGATTTTGATTGCACCAGCCTGGCCACGCCAACACTGGTACCCCCTTCTGCACAGTGTGTCACTTTTGTCCCCATGGCACCTGCTTCATACTCCTACCCTGCTGTCTCAGCAGGAGAACCAGATTCTGCACCCTCAGCTTCAAACCCTGAACCTAGCAGCCTGGCTAATTACCTAAGCTCTCCTTTACCATCCCTCAGTAAACCAGTGATGGATGTCATTTTCGAGGCAAGGAAGCCTAGTACTAGAAAATCTTATGCTGAAAAATGGAAATGATTCTGTGCCTGGAACCAGTCTCAATGGATGAGCACAGCAGTGCCCGTTTACCTCAGATTTTACAATACTTAACTGAGATGCTTCACAACGGCCTGTATTTTTCGTCAATAAAATTTCACGCCTCAGCCATTTCAGCTCATTATAACACAGAACCTCCCCTCTTCTCTCAACCACTGCTCAAGCAATTCCTCAGAGGGGCCAAAGATTTAAGACCATCCAGGAGAGTTCCAACTCCAGCCTGGGACTTTAACTTTGTATTGGAGAAACTCACCCTTCCTCCTTTCAAGCCAGCTGCTACTTACTGCAGATTTAAAATTCCTTTCTTGGAAAACAGCTTTCCTTTTAGCAATCACTTCAGCAAGAAGGGTATCTTAATTATAGGCCCTTGTGGCAGTAGAGCCTTTTATCATCTTTCATGTGGACAAGGTGTCTCTCAGGACCAATCCCTCTTTCATGCCAAAGGTGGTGTCCAGTGTCGCCCTTAATCAGTGCATTCATTTGCCAACCTTGTTTCCTAATGCACAGAACAAAGGGGAATGGATACTGCACTCCTTAGATGTGCACAAACAACTTAGATTCTACTTGGACAGGACTAAATCTCAAAGGAAATCTCAACAACTGCTGGTGACATTTGCTGCAGGGACAGAGGGGAAGGCTATTTCAAAGCAAACCATCTCCAAATGGATAGGCCATTGCATTCATTTCTGCTATAAGCACCATGGAAAACCTATCCCACAGGGGATCAGATCCCACTCACCCAGGGCTGCATCTACCTCTACAGCCTTTCTCAGAGGCATACCTAACAGGGACATCCTAGAAGCTGCTACCTGGAGTTCTGTACATACTTTCACCAAGCATTACCATTTGCCAATTTTCTCTAAATCCAGAGCTGGCTTTGCCACTGCAGTCTTGCACGGCCTTATAGCTGATCCTAATGCTATCTAAATTCTTCCTCCCATCCTTAGCTTTGGGAATCTACCCAAATGTGATGACTGCAACAGTGAAACACTAAGAACATAGTACAGTTATGTACACTTACCATAAATGTAGATGTTCGAGTGTATTCACTGTTGCAGTCCTGGTTACCCTCCCTCCAGCCCCCTGACTTCTTTTGTCTATACTTCTTCTCTCCTTTAAAATACTTAAAACCTTTTTGCTGTATTTGCTTTTTTGTTGGAGGCATAACCTTGTATATTTATAGATTTAATTGCTTCCCATTAGGGGGACACCTGACATCTGGGGCAAGAAAAACTGATGTAATGACATCGGCTGCATGTTTTATACCCCTGAAGATCTGACGTCATGGAAGAGGAGACAGCAACCGATGTAGGACCCAAGACTTTGTTAATCAGGCTGACTAAGGGCTACTGCAAGCAGATAACCCACAAGTGATGACTGCAACAGTGAATATACTCGAACATCTACATTTATGGTAAGTGTACACAACTGTACTTTATTTGGGCTGTGTATGGAGGGGGGGGTGGATGTAAGTGTTATGATTCCTTCTTTAACTGACTGTGCATGCTGCTACAGATTCCGCTGATCTATTGGCTGTATGTGTTTGTAGGGGCAGACTGAGACATATCTTGTACCAAGGTCAGGATTCAGATTACACTGACAATTGGGACTCTATATGTAGGGCTAGTGTGTGAGTGGCAAACAGTGATATAGTTGTTCACACAGTCCGTATACTTTACTGTTCACTTGACTTAATGGTATGTGACTATGACTGTGGTGATGTTGGTTGTGGGTATGCAATTTCACACTGGTGTATGTTTGTCACTGCTGTTACATCCCTGTAGTGCCTGATGTATTTGCAAATGCAAGTGTATTGCCCATAGCAGATGTCCTAATTCAATTATTTCTGCTATTTCAGTAAATATATGTTAGAGCACACAGGAGGGTGTTACTACAGCAACTGTGTTAGCTTACCTATGCCACTGTTTCAGATACATCCCCATTTTCATGGCTTCCACCCACCACTTTGTCAGCCTTGGTCCAGATTCATTGCAGAATGGGGTTCTGAGCATACCTGTCAACTGGCTGGATTGTTTCAGGTTGTCCAGGTTAATTGCTCATATTTCTGGTCTGTTTTACAGATTATTATCATTTATCTGGTAAATCACTGTAATGATATGATTGTTGTCAGAAAATGAGGACATACATTTTATTTACCTACCTCACATCCATCAGAATATGTATGCTAAAACAAACTGTGTCACTCTGTCAAGAAGAGTACAGGGGGACAATAACCTCTTCTTTCCTGGAGGCTAATGCATTAGTACTGAGATGTTCCACTTAGAAGTACTGTGTGACCACAGTGACAATGTGGTGGTCAAGAGACATTGCTGTCAACCTGTTTACCCAGATCTCTTATAATGCCTTCTTTGTTCAGGGGACTACCATCAATGAAGTAAATCATGGAAACAGGGTTTTCCACAAAGGGGATTACAATATGTTTTCTGACATTGAGCTTAAGGCCATGGCTCTGACACCAGTCATTGGTCTCAGTGAAGCCTTTCAGTAGGATACCAACATCACTTGGGTAGTTAATAATAGCCCCCAACTTGCAATTGTCTGCAAACTTTGTCAGCCAGAGCCCCTTCATGTTGGCATGGACTTCATAGAAGTTGTAACCAAACATGAGAGGACCCAGGACAGAACTCTGTGGGACTCCACTTATGACTGCTCAGCAGTCTGACTTGGAGTCAGCTATTTCCACACTGTGAGTCCTATCTGTGACCCAGTTTGCAACCCACCTAGTGATATAGGGGTTGATGCCTAGCTTAGTGAGTTTTTGCATGATTCCTGAGTGGGGAATGTTATCAAAGGCTTTGGCCAGATCAAGGTAGGCTGTATGTGCCGCCTTGCCTTCATTCACAGCTTAGGTGACTGACGGCAAGAAGTTGACTAGGTTGACCTACCCTTCACAAAAGTAAACTGTGTGGGATCCTGAGTCTGCAGATTCCCATATCCCTGTTTCTTAGGTGCATGATGATGCATTCCATAGCTTTGCATAACAGATTTGTCAGGCAGTTGGGGCGGTATTTCCCAGGGTCCGTAGTCGCACCTTGTTTCTGGAGAGGGGTGACTGTAGCAGTGTACAATTCTGTAGGGACAAAGCCTGAGGTGAGGCTGTGCTTGCACAGGGCACACAGATGAGGTGCCAGGTCACTCTGTAGTTCATGTAGAACACTGCCAGGGATAATATCAGGCCCCATAGAAGCTGTATTCTTGGCCTTGGACAGTGGTGTTTTAACTTGTGCAGCAGTAATACTGGGTGCCTGGCAGTAGACTGGTATTGTGATTGGTCATTTCAGGTGGGAGAGAGGGATAAAGTTTGCACTCAATATGTCAGCCAGTATATTGACAATATTTGTTGGCTCAGTCTAGGATGTACCATTGTCTTGTAGCTCAGAACAAATCTTGGTATTGCCATGGAGATTCTACACATAACTGTATGAGGCCTTGTGGTTGTCTTTACTATGTGCTCCAATTCTGTTTTCACAGCTAACTTTGTAGTATTTGATGAGGGATCTCAACTTTTAATTGAGGCTGAAAAGGGTTTTTTCCAGTCTTGGGACTTCACCTTATTCCATATCTGTCCCTTCCGTCTGTTGCACAGTTTCTTTATGGTTGAGGACCACGGAATCGGCTTCCTTTTTTTAGAGGTGAGGGTTCTGGTTCT
Source organism: Protopterus annectens (assembly GCF_019279795.1). Lineage (NCBI taxonomy): Eukaryota > Metazoa > Chordata > Ceratodontiformes > Protopteridae > Protopterus > Protopterus annectens. The sequence continues at coordinate 1,635,851,627 of NC_056731.1, read as the reverse complement.
ATTGGGTATGGTCGTATCCATGCATTTGTGTACATGTTCATAGTGCATTGTTTGATTCAGCAGTCATGCAACTAGTCTCCATTTGAATGGCTGCCATGAGGTTAGCCACCTCTATTGTTATGAGGCCATAGTTAGCTTTGGACAGGCTTTTCATGTTGCCTACCTATGGAGGGAGTGGGGGAGGACTGTGGATTTCCAAAGGTGATTAATTTGTGTTAAGATATAACAAGGGAGGAGTTGACTATTGGTGTAGAGCAACAGTCACCCATGTTAGCAAGGACCAGGCTGATGTGATGAGCATGTGCACTGGTACATGAGTAGCTTTCCCAGATAATGGTGGGGTAGTTGAAGTCAACCAGTGTGGAAGTGTTAGCTTGACACTAATATTCTCCAGGGTGTTTAGGGACATGGAGTGTGAGTCTTGGGACATATTTGGGGACCTATAACAGGTTACAACCTGAACCATTGTCTTACCCAGTGTTAGCTACACCTGCAGGATCTGTAATCCATTATGCTTTTCTTCCATTCTGGCGGTGTGTGCATCCTTAATGAATATGGAAATACCACCACCTTTGGTGCTTCAGTCCAAGTTCTGCAGGCAACAGTTGTGGAATGAGTTATAGGCTGGTAGTGCAGGGGTGCTTCCTGCTGCCTTTAACCAGGTCCCTCTTACAGCACAGATGTCATCGTTCCCCATTTTAAGGAATATTTCCAGTGAATGCATTTTCAGATTTAGACTTCTAATGTGCAGCACCATGACCCTCAGATTGCATGTGTTTGTAGCTATTATATATTTTTGTGGATTCCATACACTTGGTCGAATTTCATTTAGTCGAAAATGATTCCAGGCATTGCACTTCACTGAAAGCTCACTTGACTGAAAGCTCACTTGGTCGAAGTTCATTTGGTCGAAAATGGAATATAGCCCCTGCCCCACTGCAGTGCAACCCTGGAGTGAGAATATTCAATAAGGGTGTGTGTGTGGGGGGCACAGCCCCCCACAGTCGGGGGTGTGGGGGGGCATAACCCCCCCGCATAATTTTAATGTATTCACTGTTATAAGAAGCTATATCCATTAGAAATGCACTGATATATATATGTTTAGTAAAAACTATTAGCATAATGTGGGGGGCTACGCCCCAAACACCCCCAATGTGGGGGGCTGTGCCCCCCACACCCCTCCTTATTTAATATTCTCACTCCAGGGTTGCACTGCAGTGGGGCAGGGGCTATATTCCATTTTCGACCAAATGAACTTCGACCGAGTGAGCTTTCATTCAAGTGAGCTTTCAGTGAAGTGAACTGCCTGGAATCATTTTCGACCAAGTGAATGGAATCCATTTTTGTATATTTATGTACACATTTATATTTATATATATATATATATATATATATATATATATATATATATATATATATATATGTGTGTGTGTGTGTGTGTGTATTTATTCACCTTTCTATATATATATGTGTGTATGGATATATGTAGATATGTAGATATAAATCTGGATGTCTCTCTCTCTCTCTCTCTCTCTCTCTATATATATATATATATATAAAATATGAATGTATTATGTATAGATTTGTCCACATATATGCATCGCCATACAAATATACATGTATATATAGAGAACCTGACTGATTCTACAGACTCCTTTCCCTACTGTTGAATTATTGTACTGACTGATATGTTGGGAATGTCATCGTATTTTTTATAGGGCTCAGATGGTGTAATGGTACATTGCTTTGATAGTACTTTACAGGGCCCTGGGTTCAAGACATGGCAGCCCTTATTATTTTGTTGCAAGGCAGAACAGCTCTGCTGGGGAGGAAGGAATAAAGGCAATAATTATCAAAGGTCCCTAGTTTGGGTCCCTTCACCTCCATTTAGACAGCCTTTGGACAGATTTGTTGCAGTAAGAGGTTCAGACTATGGATCTGATATCTGAATGCACTATATATACTCTTTTATATATATATATACATATTTGAGGAAGTAGGTTGGGTAGGAAGACAGACAAGACAGATAAGACAGCATACTCGGGTGGTATATGGCACATGTGGGGGGTAAACACCTTGGACGGGGAGGGATGTTTTGTAATCAGAAGCCCACGAGCTCCCAAATGGATATAGTGGGACTGAGGTCCCCACCCATGGGCAGTCATCACTGCACCTTAATGGCCATGAAGGTGGCTGTGCTGGGGGCTGAGCAGGAGGGGCAGGCTGACCCTCTAATTGCGCCATGCAGCCCTCAAGCTGGAGTAGCAGATCTCCCAATTCCTTGCGGAGCTCGCTGTGCATCAGACCCCGACTTGGCTTTGGGTGACAGGATACTGTCCATGCCTGTGCCCAGTGGGGACGAGCCTCATCCCCTGAGGCAGTTCCACTCGAAGGTGGTTCAGGACAACTGGATGAGGAGGTCCCTGGATGGGTCCCATATGTGAAGGGGCCTGGTGCCACAGTCAGATGAGGCAGGAGAGGCGGATCCGCTGGGATTGGCCTTCACAGACGTGCTATGGTGTTGTAGTTTTAGAACATATGATGGTTAGTGATGGTAAACACATTCCAGGATTAGTTATAACAGAATGCATGAGTATTCCCATTAACCCAGAACAACAGATTTGAAACATTTGCATAACAAACAGAACACATGCATATATGAAACCACAGTGGGCATTACACCGGTATGCAGGTTACATTGATAGCAACAGGCCACCAATGATAGTATTTGAACAGGGAACATTAATTGGTATACATTTCAACATTTGTAGAACAACAGGACACATGTCCCAACAGTAGGTTTGGTGGAAAACATACCTATTCATTTATGTGTTTAGAGTATTGGTGATGATAAGGTGGGGGAGAGAGAGAGATGACAATTAACAAATGTAGATTTTTGCAGTGGTCACAGCTTTAATGATCATAGCTCTGCTAATTACTCTACAGGTATTATTACAACAACCTATGGCCCTGAGTTGGGCAGTGGTATGTTTGTACACAGTGTATAATTACAGCCTTCTTATAGCTACTTTATACTTTCTTTTACCTGGAAGACCTGTGGAGGGAATGTTTGTTACTACTACATGACTGTTTCTACCCATATTCACACAGTCAGGGTTACATATGTGCCCTCATACTGTGTGTGTGTGTGTGTGTGTGTGTGTGTGTGTGTGTGTGTGTGTGTGTGTGTGTGTGCTACTGCCATACTCTGCCTTGATTTCTATCTATATATCTATAGGGGGTGTCACGCTGCCAGACCAGCTATCTGGAATTTTGTAAATAGTTATATGTCATTTGTGAATACCAGCATTATTCAATTGCTTGTGTTACCAAATGTATTAGAACTATATATTATGTGCATATTAAACTACTGGTACAGAAGTGTGTTTTGAGCAGGGTTTGTATAGTACTGAGCTTCAAGGATGTGTACTCAGTGTACCCTACTGGAAAAGAACAGAAATTTATATAAACTATATACCTGTGCAAATGTATGTTTTAATAGTAGAAAGTGGAACATACAGAGTTAACTTGCAAAACGTCAAGAAAATAAGTTTAAATTAAATTGTTTTATGATTGTGTTATAAAAGTTAGTTTCAATGCATCAAGGAGACAGAATGTCTAGAACTAGAGTGCCTTCTGCATTGTTTTGAAAGTATTTTGTTGTTTTATGTCTTCTAGCAACTGCAAACATCTAAAGGCTATGTATTTTTCACAAGGAGATGTCAAATGCCACAATGGGGGGTTTAGCTTGATAACTTGAGTCAGTTGACAAAAAATGATGTCATCCAAGCTAACCCAGCAGTAATATTGGATATTAATTTAAGAACTCTCTCAGACAGAGACTGGACATTTTGTACTTTGTCTTTGACTTAGCAAGAACACCCACTCATTGTCAACATCTGCACTTGCCTTGCTCTGTAAGTAAGTTCTTAGGGCATACTAACTCTTTTTAGACTCAGACAGGAATATAGTAAAGATTAGTTTAGATGTTTTCTTTATTTATTTGAGACTGTACTCCAGTGTTGTTTTAAATATTTCCTGTGATTTTGAACTTTGAAGTTACTGTGTTGGTTCACTGAGTATTGATGTTCTTCGTTCCACATTGCTGCAGTCCTTACTATTGGGGTAGTCCGCTGTCCAGTCGGCCCGAATACCAGAGTATATGGCTGGGGTCGGTCAGGGCACTTTGGTTTTTCTTGCCTCAGTATTTAACCCGGATGTCAAAAAATGAATAATAACTGTATTTCTTGTGGGAAACAGATACCTCAAAGGGATTACCATACCTTGTGTATACCTTTAGGGGCCTGAGTGAGCGGTTTTGTTGGCTGCTCTTGTGCTAGGGAGCGCACTAACAAGAGGAGGTTAGACTGTGCCAGGTTAGTATTTGGAGGTTAGTATTTGGGAAAAAAATGCGTGCTAATGCCGCCCGGGATGCCTCGGCGCAAGGCTTAGAAGGACAAAACAGCTAAGCCTAGAAAGCCCTAACCGGCAGTCCCGGGAACCGGTAGAAAATTCGTTCTTCTTTAGATTCAGTGGAGTGGAGCGGAGTTTCTCAGGGAGAGTGAGTTGCACTTATGTACCAGACACTTTACTGTTACAGGATGAGGAGGCAGGCAGGGGGCTGCTCTTCTCTCTCTTCCTCAGGCCATTCCCACTTCTCCTTCTGTTGCCAAAACTTCTTTGAGAGGTGGGCCAGTTTCAGCTTCAGTGGGGCTTCTCATTTCTGGTTCTGGTTCTCTGCATTGCCCTTTGGCTTATCTATCCAAGTGTATTCACAAGGTTCTGGCTCTCTCTGGTGATAGCTTTGAACTACAGGAATTCAACAAGGAATTCAACTTTATTGACTGCCTGATTCTGGGATCAAGAAAAAGAAGAGTCAGAGCCCTTCTGCTAAATGAATACATAGCAGCAAAGCAGTGCCTATTCTGTGAGCGTGATAAAAGTATGTGCTTTCTGGTGTGACTGACTACAGCAGCCCAGATGGCCTTTTTAACCCCCAAACAAAAGAAAACTATCTATCACTTATCAAACTATCAATCATCTATCAGTCACTGCAGGACTGTCTAGGAAGCATTAGGCATTATGGCATGTTATTCTCATCTTGTATTCAATGCCAAACTGCATATGAGGAAGCATGAGGAAGCTACAATGGTATCTCAAAAACACCCAGATTTTGGACACTGGATTTGGACACTGTCATTCAAATAAATACTTTGCCTTCAAAAAGTGTGTGTTTCAGGAATGCCCAGGAGAAAGGGACCAAGGGAACGACCGGCCAAGGGCTTAGCGAGATGGGATTTCATTCCTTAAAGAGTCGGACATTGCTTGGGAATGGAAATCTGAGTGGAACAAGTGAGACAGACCCTATCCCATCTACAGCATGACATGGAAGAGAGCAGGAGATGTTAGCAGTCCAGTTTGCATTAATGTGGCTTTCAGGTTACTTGTTCATTCAGGAGTTGACAACTTCTAACAGACAACACAACTGTCAATGGGGAACACAACAAGGAGACACATTCTGCATCCTATGCAGGCAAGCAATAATTTTATGGGAGAGGAGCTACTTACAACTAACTCTTCGTTCAGGGTTTCTTTTCTGCCTTAGCAGATGTGTTAAGCAGACAAATCATGGATCCCCCCAGTGGAAACTGGATCTTCATGTATTTCAGAAATTGACAGTGTCATGGGGGAACTCCAGACATATATCTGTCTAAACCAAAGTTTTGCACAAAGGGGTTTCATCGCACAGCTTGGAAAGTGGATGCTCTGTCTTTCAGTTGAAAACATGTGTGTGTATGCCTTCCACTCTTCTTCCTTTCTCCAAAGGTAAGTCAAAAAAGACAACAAGACAAGCCAAGGATATGATTGATTTTGATAAACGGCAACAACACTGCACACTGGGTACCTACTACTAAGGAAGGAAGTGAAGAAGCCCTCCTTTGATTTCATCTGCTCAATGTCAAGCTTCACTCTCTTCATCTAACAGCCTGGCATATGTGTTGAAAAAACACAGCAGGTCTCAACTTCTCAACAAAGTTTTAAATGTGATTATTATGGAAGCTACCTAGTACAGGTACAAGGAAAGTGTAAAAAGAAAAATGGATTTGATTATTTTTTTTTGGTTACAGCAAAAGGTTTTGGATTTCAATTGCCTAATTTGGGGCTTACTAATAAATTAGTTATTGGTTTTTGGACAAGTTTGTCCTTCATTTCCATTTCAGCAATTTCAGCTCCACCATTGTTTTCACATCCTGTTCAACAAGTTTTCTTAGGCAAAGAATATAATAAGACCCCCAAGCTCCCTCCTACTCTTGGGATCTCAAATTTTTTTGTGGAAAAAAAAACTTACTCTACAACCTTTTTGAGCTACTGCTGAACTGAAATACTTGAAATAGAGACTGGAAGACTGCTTTCTGTTGGCTATTACTTCTGCAGAAGGAAGGGTGTCCTGAGTTTGCCCTTATGGCAGTAGAGCCCTTTTATTTTTTCCATAAGGATAGGGTATCATTATCTCTCCCCTTCTCCTTTAAGGTGGTTTCTAGTGTGGCTTTAAACCAAACTATTAACTATTCTTTTGCCTTTTATGCAGACCCCCAAAAAATAAAGGGAAAAACTTTTTGCACACTTTGGCAATATTGTGCTTTTTTATTATAAGGACAGGATTTTAGGCAGTCTCAGCAGTTGTTTGTTTCTTTTGCTTTTGAGTTCAGGAGGCAAGCCTGTGTCAAACTATTTCTAAGGGGTGGTTGTGGTGAGGTTATATGTTGTTGCTTTTTTATATATTTTTTTGTATATATTGTACATAATTTTGTATTTTGTATTTTGTCTTTCTTTTTTGTCTTCTGACATCTGGGGCAAGAAAGACGGCAAAGAAAAGGGCTGTCATGCTATGCGCGACGGTACCCTGATGACGCTAGTCTAGTGCTACCGTCCGAGCCGTGCGCCATATATACTCTGGTATTCGGACTGACGGACCGGACTACCCCAAATAGTAAGGACTGCAGCAATGATCCAGCACATCTACATTTTATGGTTTTTTGTTCTTTTATTATTTATTATTAAATATATTTAAACCGGTCTTTGTGGCTAATATTTTTGAGACACATTTAAGCTCTTATAGTACTTGCATATCTATTTGGTGACACTGTACAGGCCACTCCTAAATAGACTTGCTTGGTCAGACTACCATCTGGATTAATAGTAACATTACACAGTAGGAGTGGGCACCCTTTGTTAAGGACCTTAAGTGGTTGACAAGAGTGGTTGGTGGCAGTGGAAACTACCTTATAGCGTGGGCAGAAGGGGGCATAGCTAGTAAACCTCTGACAACCTTTGCCAGGAGTGTATTTGTATATAAATCAACCTCAAAGAGTGTGTGTGTGTGTGTGTGTGTGTGTGTGTGTGTGTGTGTGTGTGTGTGTGTGTGTGTGTGTGTGTGTGTGTGTGTGTCAGCTATTTGGGCAGGGACACAAAGCACTGTTTAGACAGAGAGGGTGCTGGAGGTTTCTGCTTGTCCGCTCAGCTGAGATCTCAACCCTATAGCTGTGCCAGTAGGAAGTCTTACTGGGGAGCTGGAGAAAGAGGCAGAAACCAGCCCCTGATGGACTGTGGTCTCTCTGTGCTCTTAAGGGAAACTGCACTTTACTGTGTGTGTACTTGTCATACTCCCATTGTGTACATCCCCACACTGTTGCCAGTGGTGAGGACTGAGGCTTGAACAAGAGGAAAGTGTGCAACTATTCCCTACCCAGATTCAGGGGATCCAGGCAGTACTACAGAGTTTGGGAACACATTTACTAGTGCACTCATCTCGGGATACAGTATGTAGACATATGACCTCAGTGGCCCATCAAGGCGGTCCCTTATGATGTGCCTGAGTGAGTTAAGCAGACCCTGAGAGAGGAACTGCAGGAGGCATTGCATATGGGGGTAATCCAGCATTCCAGTAATTTAGTTATGTTTTAACATAGTTTATAGTTTGTCATAAGACAATAAAGAAACACAGTAATAGCATATGTTTTGACATCTAATCTGAAATAGTCTTAAGTTCAAGAAGACAGCAAGTAAAGGGAGTGGTGGAGTGGTAGATGGGGTGGGGACAGATGAGGGGTCCCCCAAATGGGGCACATTGGGCCTGAGGTAACCATACTTTCTCTGAAGAGTGGTAACTGACAAGAAGCTGGATATGAGGCTGCTGTTCTGCTTGATTGCAGCCACAAACCTTTTATTAAGCAGTTAACACTTCATAATGAGGTGTAGTTGCTTAAAAAATAACCACAAAAATTGTATACAGAAAATAATTCTCCTTGGTTAAAGACTATTACCTCTTCAAACCATGTCTATAACTACAAATTCCACTAACAACTTTTTGTTACTGAATGTACAGAAAGACAACTGACATGTCTATGAGTATTATCAGGGCATGTGCAGCAAAGCATGCCTGCAGCTTAGAATTAGCCGTGGCTGTAATAATACTGCTTTAAAATGGAAAGAAGTCTGGTGTGCCTTTAAATTTCAGACTTTAGCTATATGTTAGTAGTATGAATCAGGAACTTCTGTGGAAGTCTGTTGTAATTTCATTGATTTCAGGGCTTGGGGTCATAACTAATTGGTCCTTTGGAGTATATTTTGAGCAATATGCATCTCTTCCACCAAATAGCAGACTACCCTGAGGTAGTGGGTGCTATAGACTGCAAGCCCATATGCATCAAAGCACCACCCGGTGATCAGGGTAGGGCCTACATTAACCGCAGGGGCCTCCCCTCCATCAACTGCCAGGTCATGTGCGATGCCCAGGGCATTATAATGAAAGATTTAAGTTTAGTGGCAAATTGATTTTAAGCTATATGTTATTGGTCCTGGTAAAGAACATTTACCTCTTATGATTATAACACAGCTTCATATTTGAATGCCTTTAGAAGCCAAAGTAATAATCTGTGGATTTGATTTGGAATAATTACTTGTTACATCAGGTGTTCCTTAACTGAGCATGTGTGCTTTGGACTTAGCCATTTACCATGCATATGTTGATTTTTATGTAGAATTTTCTCTACCATATTTTCAGAAAGGACAAATTATGTTACAAACTTCACAACCTAATTCATAGCCTTGCCTATTTGGTCCTGCTAATACAATCTACCTGACTGTTTTCTTATATTCCTGTCATAGGGATTTTTTAAATATATTTATAGAATAACAGTTTACAAGTATTCTGCTGACTCACCCTGCAATGAGTTACTCTTCACTGAATTTCTCACATCAAGAAGCATGACTTGAAAATACTAAAAAGACAAAAACAAAATGTTTTTGTGATGCAAACTTATCCCCTCATACTCCCTTACTTAAATACACACATACACACACACACACACACACACACACACACACACACACACACACGTGTGTGTGTGTGTGTGTGTGTGTGTGTGTGTGTGTGTGTGTGTGTGTGTGTGTATTTATATTTATTTATGTATATCTATATATCTATCTATCTATATATATAGATATAGATATAGATGTAGATATAGATAAAGATATATAAATATAGGTTTAGTGCAGCTGGACAAATGAATGGCCAGCTATGTCGACATCTGCTTTGTCAACACCATTTGGCTGGCTCAAATAGATGATCAGTAGGTGTACAAGCCCCCGGATTCTGCAAGCCTTGCACGACATGCAGGATTAGTGCAGGAGCTCTAGCAGGCAGTATGTCTGCCGTGCAATCCAGGAATAGTCTGCAGGGGCATGCACAAGCACTCCTGCACTAGTCCTGCATGGACTCAGCCCTGTATGCAAAGTACCCCATTTTCAGGAGAAATCCATGCAAATGAGGTGAATTTGCGATCCAGGAAGCTGGAAACTGTCCATGCAGGACTAGTGTAATCTGCAGAAATGTACTCGGTTAGTAACTGAGTACATTTCTGCAAATTCCAAAACAGAGCCATGTCAGCACCAAATAAAGGCTGCATATCTGTCAGGAAGCATGCCAAGTATAAGGCCATTGGCATTGAAAACAGCTTAAAAAATAAAAAAATCAACTTTTATTTTTTTTTTTGCCAATCTTGGCTGTTTAAGCGTAGGGCAGTGGTGCGCAAATGGGATCGGGCTAAAAATAAAAAAAAATACTCCCAAAAAGCATTCTAACCGAAATCACTATTCTGCCATTATAGCCAATGGCAGGCAGAAGACATCATGGCCAGTGAGTAGTGGCTGCTAAAGGGGGAGGATCAGTGTGAGACATGTAACTATGCATTATCAGACAGTCCTATGCAAATGAGGGGAATGACAGTGAATCCCAGTTTTCCCCAGCATGCTAGTCAGGTCCCAACAGTGTAAGAGCATGAATAGCTTGGTGCAAGCCTAGGAGTTAGTTGACATCATGGGGGTGGGGGGGTGGGGGGGTGTCAGGCATACTGTAAGCAGATTGGAGCCCTGTGGCTCAGGTTTGCTCCTAGCTAAGCACAGCTAAGCATGGGGGTGTGTCTGAGTCTTTACATTGCCTAAGTGGGTATGCTAGCCGCACACCGGGTTTTAAAGAAAAAGAAAAAGGTAAACCAGGAAATAGCAGCTCTGTGCACATTTGAGCAATGTGTTTGTGTGGTGTGCCCCTGGGCTTAAACAAGAAGGCAATGGGAAGGGAAAACAGTAGTAGGAAGTTAATCAAGGAGAACTAGCATAGCTAGCAGGTGAAATGTATCAGAATCAGCCAATTACACAAGCAGCAGACCGGCCCAGCCCAGAACACTAATATAAACTATGCAAACACCTTCCTCTCTGTTTTTTCCCATACTGTACACCACCGGTGTATACAATTGGGGAACTTTTAACAAACAAAACTACAAAATGATAGGGGCTGCAGCAGGCAACATACAACAACATGTGCAAGAGGCAGAGGGTGGTGAGGATGTGAATGCTGCCGATTAACCCACACTGAGGAGACAGAGAAGAGTGTACAGACCCAGAGTAACCTACCAGGGGCTACATGAGCCGGAGATAGTGGAGCACTATAGGGTGGACATGGACTTCCTACAGCAAATTGTTGAGCTGTGCCGGCCATGCCTGACACACAGAACTGACCGAGGGGAACCCATCCCAGTGGATAACAAGGTATGTGTAGGCCTAAAAATACTAGCCAGAGGTACCTCCCAAAGCTCAACTGGGGATATCATGGAGATCTCACAGGCATCAGCATCCAGAGTATTCCACCAGTTCCTGGATGCCATATCAGCACATGCCAGTGAGCACGTATATTTCCTCAACACCCGTGAGGTGTTGGCCAGCAATATGCGTCTCTTCCACCAAATAGCAAAATACCCTGAGGTAGTGGGTGCTATAGACTGCATGCACATTTGCATCAAAGCACCACCCGGTGATCAGGGTAGGGCCTACATCAACCGCAGGGGCCTCCCCTCCATCAACTGCCAGGTCGTGTGTGATGCCCAGGGCATTATAATGAATGTGTTTGCTGGCTACCCTGGAAGCTATCACGATTCCCACATCTGGCATCTGACGCAGCTGTACCAGAGATTTACCAGTGGGGACATCCCCTATGGTCACCTAGTGGGGGATGCTGGTTACACACTGGAGCTGTGGCTGATGACACCCGTCAGAAATGCACACACAACTGAACAAGGACACCATAATGAGGCACATGCACAGACCAGACTTATAATAGAACGTGTGTTTGGGATGCTCAAGTCACAGTTCTGGTGCCTGGACACATCCGGTGGAGCCTTGCAGTACTCACCAGCTACATGTACTCAAATTGTTATGGTATGTGCCATGCTACACAATATGATCCTGTGGAAACAGCTGCAGCAAGAACAGCATGGGGCAGGTTCACACAGCCCCCCACCAATGCCAAGGCCTGCACAGGCACAGAGTGACTCGGAGGAGGAACAACCTGAGCCTGCCCCAGTAGGCAGATGGAGGCATGCCCAGTATGCCCTGGCCTTGGCAAAGAGGCAATGCATAGCACATACACTGACACAGTAGGGACCCAGGGAATGACACCTCTCTCTGACTCACACATACAGTAAAAGGGATGCCAAACTTGACACTACCTGTGCTCAACCATGTATACGGAATGTACTATGTGCATCTGACATAGGCAGCCCTCAAGCACCATCCTCAATCTTGCCACACCCACAAGGTAAGTCAATCAACATACCAATTGCCAGATGGAGTAGAATGTGTCGTTACTTGTATCTATGGAATGGATGAGAGCATGCAAGGGAACTGGGTGGCTGAATGTTATGGCAACAGATAGTAGACACCCATAGTGGCACCATGACATCTGTAACACATACTGGAGTAACCATAGTAGCTAGTACTACACAGGGTGACAAAACCCACTGCAGGAAATGTGCTGGGTGACATGTGTGTCCATATGACTCACTCATGCCAGTCAGGGAGGTTCACATACCCAACAACAGTCTGAGCCAGCAGGACAGGTGTAGACAAACCCAAACAGAGCCTGTGCTACGGCCTCTGAATGATGCCTATGGGTAACCCCCCCAGGCCTACACAGACAGACTACAGCAGGTCAGGCAGTGGGATGTTAGTTCTGAAGGGTAGGAAGTCAGACACTAATATGTAGGGCAACCAAAGCTAAGACCTGTAGTACACTGATATGCCTCTAGTCAGTATGATAGGTTAGAATACAGAATGAAATGGAGTACCTGACATGCCAGTACAGTCATAGCATATGTGTGCAAGTGCCGGGTGTGCCCCCCCATCCTATGTAGATATGTAGAAACAGTAAGGTGTGCACCCCCCAATCATGTGTAGAAATGTAGTAACAGTCAGGTGTGCCCCCCAATCCTGTGTAGAAATGTAAAAACAGTCAGGTGTGTCCCCCCACAACCCTATGTAGAAATGTAGTAACAGTCAGGTGTGCCCCCCCACTCCCATGTAGACATGTAGAAACAGTCAGGTGTGCCCCTACCCCCAATCCAGCGTAGACATGTAGTAACAGTCAGATGTGCCCCCCAATCTGATGTAGAAATGTAGTAACAGTCAGGTGTGCCCCCCCACTCCCATGTAGACATGTAGAAACAGTCAGGTGTGCCCCTACCCCCAATCCAGCATAGACTTGTAGTAATGTCAAGTGTGCCCCCCACAATCCAACATAGAAATGTAGAAACAGTCAGGTGTGTCTCCCACAATCCTATGTAGAAATATAGTAACAGTCAGGTGTGCCCCCCCACGCCTATGTAGACATGTGGAAACAGACAGGTCTGCCCCTTCCCCCAATCCAGTGTAGAAATGTAGTGACACTCAGGTGTGCCCCCCCCAACTCTGTGTAGAAATGTAGTAACATGTATGAGTAGGTATAATATGAGTGGAGCACAGATGCCCAGAGGTGGCCAAGGTAGCAGGATAGGTTGTAGCATTTGCACAATATGCAGGTTTGTGTGTGTTATGATGGTGTGTGTTTCATAATGTGTGTGAGTGGTCAGTATGTATACTTGTTGAGGTAAGACCTGGTGGCCATTACCCACTACTGCTGATGACAGGGACAAGCCCTCATGACTGCAGTGCCAAAGACAATTCCCACCAGTATAACACAGCCTAGCAGTAAGCCATTGTAAATATATGGTGGTAATATGTGTCACCACCTGAAAGACTGACATGGCATGGCTGTTGGGCTAGATATACAAGCAGTACACAGGGGAAAGTACTCCAGACATACAGTATATATTGTGTCACTGTGAAATGAAGACACCCTTGGATGTGTACATATAGGTATGCATCACAGTAACTGGACCTGTAGTAGGGGATACCAGTGATGTCTGCCTGAACACCTGCATATGACAAAGGAGGTAGGACTGATGTACTGGGAATCAACTGATGTACCTGCACATGCCAGCATAACTGGAATGCCCCATGCATATCTGTGTGTCAGATGCAAGTAGTGTCCATAGCACACATGCACCCAGCCATGCAAACACCACCCACAGGTACCTCTCTGGTAATATCCCTGCTGTGGGAATGTGTACAGTAAGACCCCACCTGTATATGGCAATAGTGGAAGACTGCATCATGCAGTGCAGGTGTCCCATGCATGTGTATCCCTAGCTGTAGGTAGCACCCTGCCAGCATCTACCCCACCTGATCAAGACTGATAGAAGGTATTGGCATGAACACCTATCACACCTGCCCTTTCACCCCAGGGGAATATACTGTATGGTGGTCTGGGACTGTAGGACTGACAGAATGCAATGGCCTGCCACATCTGGCCTGTAGCAACACGTAATACCCCACAGGCATCTGCCAAAGGCCTGTGTCTCACACATACTGCCAATGCATGTTATGTCATGGACACCCAAATAACAACATAACACACTCCACATAAGCCATATGGAAGGCCATGTGGACAAACCACAGTAACATGTCCACCATGTCCCACTGCATGAACTATGGACCAACACTAACACACACACCTGTGATGGGGTGATACTCTTAGGGAAAGTGTCAGAGAATGTATGCAATAATGTATGGAAGAGGTTAGAATAGCAGAGGGGATTGTGGGAGCATGAGGAGCATGGAATGTGCAGGGTCTGACATCAAGCTGTGTGCACACACTATCCTTGGCTGCAAACACATAACTGGATGGCTACACATCTACCTGTACACCACAATAGGGTAAATGTCCTGACCCATGGCCCCTGCCTCTGGCTAACCTGTGCAAATCTGTACAGCTGCGAGGCATTGACACAGCAAGATAAGGCCATACTGTCATGTTGATGGGCAGACAAGTATGGGATCCTCTGCCAGCACTGTACCAAGGTGCTGAGCTGGATACACAAACCCAGCACCAAGTGTCTGCAGCTCCCCTTCCAGAATGGCATAACTTACCATGAATACGTAGGTGTCTGCCCACAATACTGGACACGGCTGCAGTCACCCTTGTCCTCCAAGTCATCACTGTGAGCAAGAATGTCCACCTGATAGTACATGAGGACAGAAAACATCACTGTATATAACAGTACACATGTCTGAATATCTCTGCTAACAGCAGTACCATGCAGCTGAAGCAGCACAGACACAATCACCTACAGTACACACTATCCCCTGCACAGTTTGTCCCCATATTGTCAAATGATCGATGGATATCCTGCAGAAACAGCATGCTACTTGTAGGTGTACAACACAAATGTCTGCACTTCAGTACAAACTACCTGGAATCGATCCACACATTCAATACAGAAGGGCATACTGGGCATGCTCACACACTTAGAGAAATGAAGTCAATGTCAGTCAACAACATACTGAAAGGTCATACTGGGCATGCTCACACACGTAAACAAATGAAGGCCATGTCTGCAAACAATAGTGGACCAGACATATCTGGTAGTTGCAGATGTTAGTGCAGACACTCCTTAGTATGCAGCACTCATGCTTTGCACACACACTGGATAGGAATACAGGCATATATCCAAGGGCAACACACTATAATAAGATAAAAGTAGACACACATAGATGTGTGGAAGAGAGTGACTGTCACAAGAAGCCATCCATTATGAGGCATTTCCCACCCAGCACACAGTCAAATGGCTAAAACTGCATGAAGTTCAGATGTCACTCACTGTGGACCTTAGCCACTGGTATCGGTCAGCATTATGGACTATGTGGTGCAAGTGCTAGCTGTGCAACATGACTGTACAAGGAAGTAGTCATCTAGCAGCTGTATACATGTACCTGTGGAATATAACCCTGCGTGTGCCCGCATGTGGTATGTCAGCCTCCAGATGAATAGGTTATGGGCCATACATACACACTGCCATCCCCATAGCCCTACTATGACAAGCCTGCTGATGTCATCCACTTTGAAATACACCCTTGTGAAAGGTGTAGGCCAGTAATCAACGTGGTGCTTCCTATAACTGCATACTGCTGTAGTGTGATAAGCTAGTTATGTAGGAGTTCTAATCCCAGACATGGCAGCTGTGTGTGTGTGTGTGTGTGTGTGTGTGTGTGTGTGTGTGTTTCTATGTAGAGTGCAATGCTTTTTAGGCTAGTCACACTCACTACAATTCAAATGCCCTACTTTGGCAAGGCTGCTGATGTCATACACTGAAATACACATTTTGGAAAGCTGTAGTCCAGTAATCTCTGCGGTGCATACTGCTGCAGTATGATAAACTAGTTAGGTAGGAGTTCTAATCCCAGACATGGAAACTGTGTGTGTCTTTGTCTGTGTAGAGAGCAATGCTTTTAGGCTAGTCATGCTCACTACAATTCAAATTCCCTACTTTGGCAAGGCTGCTGATGTCATACACTGTGACATACACCTTTCAGAAAACTGTAGCCCAGTAATCTCCATGGCGCTTCCTATAACTCTGCGTACTGCTGTAGTGTAATAAACTAGTTAGGTAGGAGTTCTAAACCCAAACATGGTAACTGTGTGTGTGTGTGTGTGTGTGTGTGTGTGTGTGTGTGTGTGTGTGTGTGTGTGTGTGTCTCTCTGTTTGTGTAGGGAGCAATGCATTTTATGCTAGTTACACACACTACGATTTAAATGCCTTACATTGGCAATCCTGATGTCATTCACTGTGAAATGCACCTTTGGGGAAGGAGTACTCCAGTAATCCCCATGGTGCATCCTATAACAGATTCATGCTGTAGTCTGATATAGAACTCTGGTAGGGGTTCTATTCCCACACATGGCAGTTGTGGATGTTTTGTGTGTGTTTCTATGTCTGTGTAGGGAGCAATGCATTTTAGCCTAGCCACACTCGCTACAATTCAATTGCTCTACTTTGGCAATCCTGCTGATGTCATTCATTGTGAAATACACCTTTGGGGAAGGAGTACTCCAGTAATCCCCATGGTGTGTCCTATAACAGCTTCATGCTGTAGTGTGATATAGAACTCTGGTGTTCTATTCCCACACATGGAAGTTGTGGATGTTTTGTGTGTATTTCTATGTCTGTTTAGAGAGCAATTAATTTTAGCCTAGCCACACTCACTACAATTCAAATGCCCTACTTTGGCAATCATGTTGATGTCATTCATTGTGGAATACACCTTTGGGGAAGGAGTACTCCAGTAATCTCCATGGCACATCCTATAACTGTGTAGTGCTGTAGTGTAGTAAACTAGTTAGGTAGGAGTTATAATCCCAGACATGACAGGTGTGTCTGTGTGTGTGTGTGTGTGTGTGTGTGTGTGTGTGTGTGTGTGTGTGTGTGTGTGTGTGTGTTTGTAATTCGTATGCTGTGTGGAGGTGGCTGTGAGTGTGTAACAAATGGACTCAATGTGGAGCGGGTTTTGCAAATTTCTTATATGGTGGCCCTAGTATATATCACAATGTCCACTGTACAAGGATAACAGATGTGAAATAGCCAGGAGGATGGGGTGCAAATCCATACCTCTACATGTGACATCAAGGCCATGCAAACAAAGTTAACAACCCTAGTATTACCCACAGAACACTCTCAACCCATGTCTCATACACACACACTTGCCTAGACAACAGTCGCTATTTTGGTAGTACTCTGCATATTGCCCACTGATAGTAACCATGGTGTGATTGCAGTGGGCTACAGAGGGCATGGCACCCTGTCCAACTGTCCAATAGGCATGTACATGCCGACAGTGCACCTTCCCCATGTTCCCCACTGGACACCTGCAACACCTTTGGTGCCATCAAATGTGACCCACAAAAGACATACCATACCTGAAAAACATGCCCTGTATGGACAGATGTCACTGACACCAGGGAATGCCGGTATCATGCTATCAATGTAGGTGCAGGGTAAACCTGCTGTCCATTAACAGTTCCCACCACATGAGGCCAGGACTGGCACATCTGATGATAACAATCTGTGTACACAATATGGGCCAGACACCCCAGGTACAGTTCCACATGTCACTGTACATTCATGTGGGAGGTGTGCACATCCCAGACACTGTCCATGTCATGGACTAAGGAACACATGCATGGCAAGCAATGCACAGCATTGGCCACATGCAGTAGTCACCCAGGTGACTGGATGGAGAATACAAAACCACCTGTGTGGGCAAATCCAGAAACTACACCACTGAGCCACAATGCAGACCATTGTCATGTGGGCTGATGCCAAGGTATACCCATCACCTAGCCTTCTATAGCTGTCTGGCACAGTCGACCACTACACACCCATAAAGCAATGCACACATGCATGTCAGTACTGGCATCCTGTGTATGTGTGTGTGTTGTATGATGTGTATGATCACATTCACACTCACTACAACCCCCGTTGGCATACTGAAGCATGATGTTCAATGTCAGACACCTCCACATACCCTTTGCCCATATAACCTCTGTATGGCCCCTGTGGTGCATGTGATACCTGCACAGTAATGTGTTGTGGCAATCTCACTAGTGATGAGTTGTATTCCTGGCCCTGCCAAGTGTGTCAATGTGTGTGCATCCCTGTGAGTGTGGCTGTGTTGATACTGGCACCTGTTCATGTGGACAGGCACGTGTACTACACCTACTGTATAGCTACCATATCCCTGTTGCAGATGTCACTCATCATCACATATACGTTTTGAGGGCTCCTCAACATGTAACCTATGTGGTGCATCCAGTAACTGCATAGAAATGTGATAGCACTACATAGTTGTCAGGGTTTGATACCCTGTGCTGGTAGGTGTGTGACACAAACATGCTTAAGTTTTACTCTCCCGCCCCTCCCTGACTTTTCTTTGCTTCTGTCTGCCTCTCTCACTCCCTCTCTGGTGGATGTGGTCACCTACACCTGCTTTGCTTAGGCAGCAGCATGTGTATTTTAAGTGATGCTCATGATCAGCTGATGGACTCTGCACGAATTGCAGCCCTTCTCTAGCTGATTGCATGTGGAACAGCTGTGGTAACATTCCCATTGCCAATTGCATGGAAACACACTCCAATATCTAGGAACATCATGTTGGTGTTGGGCCTTTTCATTCACTGTGAGCAGGAACTTGTTCTGTTGTTTGGCAAACAGCATCTCAGATGGATTGGGGATTTACATCTAACAACATACACTGTGGAAACAGGGCAACACACAGGAGGGGGATGTGCCTGACCTGACTACAGACTGTAAGTGCTGCTATACTGCATTTGGAGTAATGTTGGTTTAACAGGGTGTGTGTGGATATGGCTGTCCTACATGTTTTAATAACTGCCATGTCAATGCCATCTGTATGAGGGAACCCCATCTGTAGGGTCATCTGCAGACTGGGCAGTGTATGGTGCCTTTTGTTTCAAGTGTTACCCACAGAGCACCTATCTGTGGACTGCAGAAGGTAGTGTGAGGATTGCAGTCTGTAGATGGTGACAGCCGTGAGAGTTACTGACTTCATATCTCTCATAGGATATATGTTTCAACAAACCCTGTTACAACAGTACATGTATGAGGTTATCACAGCAACATGTCAATATTGGCCCTGTGTATGTGCCTCCAGCCACAACTCTGTCAACCTTTGTAGATATGTCATGCAGTAAGAGGTGCATATGTGCTGTACACCATAATTAGTGACATCATATCTGATAACAAGCCAGTGAGATATCAGACTGCTACACATGTTATGTATAGTAGGGGTTATATTTGATGACATCACCTGGAATTCTGTGTTTGTGTGTACAGCACTGAGGTCTGTGTACGTAAGGTGAATGTCGACAGTGTGTGTAATGATAATATGTACTTTGGCCTGTATATAGACTGTGTTAGATGTCATTGTCCTTAGTCCCATTCTATCTGATGTCACATGCTGCACCACTGTATGTTACCCTATCGGCTTACATGTTTGTAGGGCCATACACACACATGTCCCATACCACAGATAGGCATTGGACCACACTGTGTAGCAGCCCAGTATATGTAGGGTTAGTATGTGAGTGGCACATATGCGGATGGTGTTGAACAAATAGTCCATATACTGTAATAAAACTCTAACTTACCATACATGGCTGTGTTCACATTGGCTGTGGTTATGCACTTTCAGAATGATGTATTGTACTCTGTGCTGTGACATGCTTGTAGAGCCTGCTATATATGCAGGTACATGTGCATTCCCCCATAGGAAATGTAGGCCAGTGTTGAGCCAGTCTGCCTGTAGCCTGCACAGTGCTTTGTTACATGCCTAGCAGCTTAGTGTACTTACCCAGTGAGATGTCATGTCTGGATACTTGCCAGATGTATTGCTGCTGGGCCTCCCTTAACAGTCATGTATGTTATACAGAGCAGTGGGATGCTGTACAGATGTATGTCAATATCTAGTGGGTAGTATGTGGGCATGGCACCTCTGTACCAGTGGTTATTATGTGTCAGGACAGACAGGGGTGTGTAAATACATAACCTATGGGGGCAAATGTATACCAGTTGTTACATGTTATTCCCCTCTACATGGCTGCTAACATCCACATTGTCAGGCTTGGTCCACATGTCTTGCACTAAGGGGTTCTGTGTACACCTCTGGACTGTCCAGAGTGTGTCAGAATGTCCACATATATTAGCCAATATCTCTGCTGTAGTCCACAGGAGCATTATGTGCTAGCAGCGGTACTGTACTATGATGTCCTTAGGATGCCTGTCAGTAGCCAATGGCGCACATGTTAAAAACAGATGTGACCTCCCACACACACCATGTCTGTGAAAACAATCCCTAGTACAGTAGCAATAGTCTACAAATATACTTGCTATACACACCTGACATCCCCTTGCACTATGAAGTTGGGACTATAGGGGCTGAGGTAGGGCTACACTCCATGTTCAGGACATATGGTGAAAATATATGTATATATAATTGTCCAGATATCTGTATAGATATATACACATATACATATCGATATATATAGATGGATATGTATATGTACATATATATACATATAAACACCCAGATATATACATATACAGAGCAATATATGTCTACACATATACAGATATAGATACATATGCACATATACGTATGGATATCTACATATATATTGACAGTAGTAGGTATATCAGAATAGATATATATGCATATATAGTTATAGATATCTACATATATACCAATATAACTAGGCATATCTGTACACATAGGATGTGCATACCTATATAGCTATATAGACATATGCCTAGAGATGTACACATGGCCATATATATGTAGCACTATACAGATGTGTATACAGACATATGTATGAGTATACATGTGTATGTACATGTAGACATATATAGACCTATTATATGTATATAACCATATTCCTGTCATGAGTAAACCACACGGTTATGTACACCCTCCCAGATTTATCTCACCATATGTATCTGCTATGTGCACATTATGATAAAACAACATATGTGATGCAACAGTCATATTAATAACAAGGACTACACAATTTAGGAACTAAAGGCAATTGTTCAATACTGCTCAATATGTGTATTGACAACTATATTGGTAAAACAACAGCTGTTTTCACAGTGGTCATGGCATAGTGGTTAAGTGTTGTGACTTCAGTGTACAGGGTACCGGGTTCAAGGACTGTTCATTTTGTTGCTGGGCAGAACAATGGCTGTTGGATGCAGAGTGGTTAAGGCAGTTTTGAGCTGCTTTAAGTGGGTTTGAGTGGGTTTGAGTGAAGCTAAGCAGTGCTGAGCTATGGGTAAACGTATGGGCACTTACACAGTCTAGACATCACTTACCAGTGCGCAAATCAGCTTAGCTGTTATATTGCAGCAATGTTGATACTTGCTAAGCATGGCTTAGCCCTGTTAACCAGGACACACCACTCAGTCTGCTAACCTGTAATAAGTGTATGTAATGCCATGTACAATACAGGCACCTATGTGCTGTCATTACAGTAGCAAGGGGTGTGAGTGTCATGTGTGGAACACAGACATATACAAGGCCTGTACAGCACTGTTATCCATGTGAATGTGTTACATACAGGCATAGTAACCCAGGGTATGTGCTGCCACACTGGCATGTAGTGTATCATGGCAATACTACTATTGACAGTGCTAACCCAGGCAAGAGCAGAGTGCTAAATGTAGTACTGACAACAGGCACACCTGCGGGCATAGCCAGACACTGAGGCCTCCCTGTTATATCCCTGGTATGTGAGCTGTGTCACAGTATATACCTCTTACTGGGTAATGATCCATCATGTGGAATGTAACTGTAGACTACCGTATGTACAGCACATGTTAGTGAGGGCATCCAACATGTAGTTATGGCATACATATTGTTGTCAGATGTCTATCTGTCAACACACTCATGCTACTGCATGGCTACATGCCAAGATGATGACTGTCAGTCCCTGTACAGATGTGCAGATGGCAGGTATCCAGCTGGGATATGTACAGGCAACCTAAGCTTGATTGACACTGACATGTCTGCCCAGCTGTGTAAGAAGTGGCACATATAGGAGATGTCACCCTACATGCACCACATGCCATGGGTACCTCCACTACACTACCACAGTCAACCAAACATGCTTGGTTACAGGTCTCCATCACAGACACTAACCATGTGTTGTAATGCATGTTGCATACATGTCAACTTGATCACCTCAGTGGCCATGTGCAGGAGGCACCTGGAGGATTGGCTGATGCATGTCATTCTCACCCTGAGGGTCAAGACAGTAGTGTCTGTCGATAGATTGCCCACTGCCACCTGGCAGGTGGCAGGATACCACTGTATACACAACCCCTACACAACCCATCTCCCCTTGGACAATAGCTAGGTACACTGCTATGACCACCTGCAGGGATGCACCCCTGTACTGACACATGTGTACATGTGCATGACTGAGTATAGCAGTGTCTGTGTGTTAGCACACCTGTTCACCTGTACTTGGGAATTCCATGAGGGCCTTCACAGCCAACACAACACCCATTGCCATAGTCAGTTGTGGCTGCTGCTGTATGGGACATTACATGTACCCTGCTAAGCTCCCCCCATACCAGCTACATGAGCCTTGAAGTACCAGCACAACAGTGTTTTACAAATGGGTTGATAGGCATGGGATACCCATTGTGTTCTGGCATGTGTGTGTAGTTGTGCATGTCCGTATATCTGTAGGGTACAGCATTCCGAGGCCACATACTACTACTATTACAATACCCATTGCCACACAGTATTACAGATAGTGTTGTTGTTGCCCATAGGTGAGGCATGGGAATGCAACAACCTACTATGCTTGTGGCATGTGCATGAGATGCATATCCCTCTAGTACCACTGTTGGGGTTTACTATGAGTTTTATCGCAGTCATGGCCCATGTGTGATGGTGGGTATGGCAGAGTGCCATCATGGGTTTCAGGGAGTACAATATCCACTGGGGGATGTGGGTGCTGTGTACACTGTCATTACACCAACGTACACCCGGTATATGTCCCATGTACCACTTTATGGTTACCACTGTCACCATCAACCATACAGGTAACTGTTACCACAATCCAAGCCAGTTATGCATGTGATGTGTGCAGCCTACCTGTAACACATTGGACACACAGTCAAGTTAGTTAGCAGCGATAGGCCCTGGCATCTCGGATGTGTGTCTGGCTGTTATGTGTCTATAAATGTGTATATGACAGTATGTCACACTATGTATTGTCCAAATATACCCATTACATCCCCCATTAGCATACTGTACATGTCTGGGGATGCTCTGCATGTAACATATAACCTGGGACACACCTCACCCTAAACGCGGTGTGGTGTGTGCAATGTAAGCCACACACTTCAGTATCACTACATAGGTAGGTAGGGGTCTAGTCCTGGTGTTGCCAAGTAACAGTGTGCATGTATGTGGATGGGTCTACATCAGGTTGCAGGGTATACATGCCTCAGCGGGCCACCTGTCCATGTGGCACAGGCAATAACCGGTTTAGTAACCTGTGACATGTGTTCAGTTGTACCCCAGATATGTCACAGCCATGGTGTCACCACAGTGACATACCCCATTATGGAATATGACTGCAGACCACCCCCGTGCTGACACATGTACACCTACAACACAAATGGATAACATTATAGAGACCACAACCAACCAGTGTTACTAACAGCTATAAGGCATCATTGCTGGATGGCTACACTACCTGCCATATATGCATTGCACTTTACTCTTTACAACATGTTACACTGCAGTACTGTGATACACTGCTGTACAGTCACCATGTGCATCATAACCATATCAGCCTGTCCCTGCATTTACGGTATGGATGACAGGGATGTGGCACAGGTATCATCATATGCACAGGGTGTGATGTTGGTTTGCCAGAGGCCAAGGGTGGGCCATACATTTGACACCATGTGTGTGGGTGAGGGGTGTACTATGGTGAGCTGGGCAAGGTGATGTGGTGTGTGTAGGTATGGGGTTGACCTAGGTGTGTTTGCATAGTGTGTGGGTATGCTTGCACAAAGTTCTGCCACGTGGCTGCCCTACACAGGTGTTTATGGTCAGCTGCAGACCATACATGGCAGGGTGTGCAGCTCACAGCCTCTGGCCATGGACATGTGGACTGTGCCTGCCAGGGATTCCACAGGCACTTCCAAGTAAGGCCTCGATGTGCTACTTTTACCTGCTGATGACAATTGTCCACTGGTACCAGGTCCCTCCTGGGACTGGTCAGGACCATGTGCATGTGGCTTGCTGTGAGCACTGCCGGGGCACTACTGCCACTACGTGAACCCCTTGTTGTCCTAGCACATCCATGTTGACTGCCAGCTGTCAGTGTTGCTGGCCCATGTCCATGCAGGTGTCACCGCATCCCCACCACATGTTGAAGCACAGACACACCATGGCCGATGAGGGCCATCATCTCACCATGCTGTCTATCCATGCTTATACCAAGCATGGTGAGATGATGGCCGATGAGGGCCATCATCTCACCATGCTGTCTATCCATGAGCTCAGTATAAGCACGGATGGCACCCGGCAGTTCCTGGAGGTTGTCGCTTACAGATGCGAGAGCAGCCCTCTGCAGCCTCAGGCCCTGTCTGGTGTAATGTTCCATATGTGCCTGCGCCACCATGACAGCCTGAAACACGTGCCTGCTGATACCAGCTATGTCGCCTATGCCAGGAACATGATGTCCAGCAGCCCAACCACAGGTACCCTGGGACATCCGTCTATGTGTGCCCTGCCGTATATCTGGCTATGCCTGCTGCGACTGGACACAGTAGGCATGGTTACCACACTTTCCTGTGCACTGCCACCAAACACCAGCTGTCCCTCCGCTATGGCCACTGGTGATGGGGCATGTGTAGGCACTGAAATTGTGTATGGGGTTATGGTCGCTAAAAGGGTGATGTTGAATGTTGGTGCACTGTCGGCCCCTGACAACCCCACCTGTGCCTCAACAGTACTGTCACCATCTTCAGTGTCTGTATGGACACCAACATCAGAGTGCATGCAGGAGGGACCCTGACCCACCTCGCCACCTGTGGGGGAAAACAATAAATGCACTTTAAAACCTGCACAGCATTGCCTAACGGTACACACACACACACACACACACACACACACACACACGCGCGCACGTCCATAATACCTACCTGTCTATGGCTATACAGACAGTCCCATGTATATGTCCATGTGGTACCCCATCCTGCATAACACTTGTTAACATACACACATTGATACCACTCCTTAACGTATCAGTCCTCTAAATGCCTACACAAGCGGACATACCACAGGACCTGTTATTACATTACCTGCCTGACCTGTGTGTAGTGGTTTTACATAGCCTCACTGCTATCATTCGGTATGCACCCTTTGTATGTTAGGACATTATGAGCATGGCCCCTATATGTGTGGGCTACTATGTTCTATACATAATATCATGCACTAGTGTGGCATGTGCATTTAATACTCAGTACATGCCAGATATGCTGCTCATGCAGCCTATCATGTGACAACTGTAATATATGGAGACACTCCCTGGTGTTGAATAGTACTTCTCCAATGCATCTGTAGTGCTGCATACATTGGGTTGTAGGTGACCTCCCTGCTGAATGCGATGTTAAGGGAGTATGTGGTGTCTACCTTCACTCTCGATGCCTGTTCCATGCTACAGAACATATTTACTATCAGCTGTCCTGTGATTACACACATGACAGGTATTCCTGGTGTGTAATATGGCATTCCATGTCCATGTACTGCATGGTCCCAAAGGGAGGTACAGCTGTATGAACACCCCACAATCTCACATGTGCATACATGGCCACCCACACAAACACACACATCCACACAAACACACACACACACACACACACACATGCATCTACCTCCCTCCACTTCACCAGAGTGACAAACTAACTAACCAACAGTACACACGCACACACACACACACACACACACACACACACACACACACACACACACACACACAGGTGAGGTTGCACAATGATAGTACACACAATCCTCCTATTACCCATCTGTCAACATGCAGAACATATGGTACAGAACAGCATGCAGTTCAGCTATAGTCAATCCATGCTAGCAACAGTATATATGTGTATGATGCATGTGCTATGTCACTAGGTGATGCCCTTTCCCATGAATACCACTGCACTCATGTACACAGTATTGCTGTGCACCTGTTCTGCACCCTGCCATGTACTGTGCACCACACCACCCAGGTGTACAACCCATTGCAGAATGTGTAGTACTGTGTCAGTTATGTCAGCTTTAATGCTCACAGCCCCTATGTTTTTCAGCAACACATACCTGGGATGATATGTGGGCAGTTGTCATTGGTGAATGCCTGATGCCTGATTTACAGCTCTCAACATCAGCGGACCATGTATGACCAATCCAATACTCTTACACTGACAACCATCAGAGCATACTGTGGGTATGGGGTGTGTACACACCTTTATTGATTTGACGCACCCATCCTTGATCTGCCATGGGACCACATCACCACATATCTTAGCATCACATGAGCCCGATATGTGACATATGTCCTGTACTTTCACATGCAGTGTCTACAGATTGTGTTAGGTATGTGGCTGCTGACCACGATGCATACACATCATGTGAGCATATGTGTGCACACCCTTACCATGATGGTTTATCGCATCTCTTGTTGTGTGTACTACAGCAGTCACTACTCCTGGCAGGGGTATACCAGTGTGGGCCATCTGCATTTGCCAGTGTATGTTCAGTCTGCCCTACACATGTCTCCCTATTCTGCATGATTGCAAGGTCTACTCATGTGCACATCCCATGGTGTTCACACACTGCCATCACTATTGCTGTAGGGGTAGTGTTACGGCTGCCACAGGTCCTGAACCTAACTATGTGCAGATAGAGCCATTCCTAGCATCCTTTGGATCCCTGCTGCAGTGCACTTGTGTGTCATGCTGATACCCCCCCCCTCATTCAGTCTTTATGCAGATGCAGGACAAGTAAGCCCTACACATGTGTCACTTTGCAGAGTCCCATACACTGAACACCACATGTTACAGCCTAGACCCAGCTGATAATGTAGACTACTGTAATGCCTTATGCCATGGTGTATCTCTGCAGCAGTTACCATTTTCCTACAGGTATATACACTGGTGTTGCACTGTATATGGGGGTTGTTCCAAACATGTCCCTACTGTAGGCCATGTCTCCCACCATTATGTTACTCCCCGTGGACACATTCCACAATGACAGGATGTTAGTTATCATGCAGATGTCTGACATACCCTTCCAATACCCCATCATGGTCACCCCTGTGATGCCGTGCATTTCACAGCAACAATATGTGCACATGTACAGCATGCATTCAGGGTAGGTGTGTTAGATGTGTGCATGGAATATACCATTGCCATTGCATGCCCGGTGTGTTGGCAAGCATCTACATAAACCATATTCACCAGCTACAGGCTGCTGTCTTGGTGATATCCCGGAGGGACCTACATAAGAGGGTGAGAGATGCAGTGTCAGTGGCCACACCTGTGGCAGTGCTACAAGGTGGTTGCAGTATTGCAATACATCAGTGGTACATTTCCACAATATTACCACATCTGGACATCTGTTTATCACTACAATGCAGCAACATAATATATATATGACATGTCAGATATGCATGACCTACCTGTACTGATGCGGATGTATACACAACAGTGGTCTACTGATGTGCCCTGAGTCCTTACCTGCATGCTCCTCAGCTGGTGTGTGGGTGCCACCCACGTCCACAAAGGTGCCCAGTGGTTGGTGTCTGGCCAAATGGGCAGGTGCTCCTCCACATGTCAGGGGGGACGAATGGCATAGCCCCCCTGTGGAGAGGTGGTCCCCCTGGACTGCAGCAGCACACCGATGGGCATTGCGAAGCAGGTCAGTACAATGATGCTGGACCTGCTCATAATTGCAGTTGTGCAGTCCGACATCATTGACCCTGTGGACTAGGTCATTCCACAGGGTGGTCCGCTCCTGCTGTTCATGAGCAGCCCTGCCAAACAGCACTGGGTAATGCTGGATCAGGTGTGATATAAGCACATCATTCTCGGCTGTTGAATAGGTGGGCAAGCATGCATGTGACATCTTGGCTGAAATACATAAAGATGGAAACAGGTCTGAGCAACTCATCCAACAAAGTCACCACAGTTCATAATATACATCTCTGTCACCCTCCCACCATATCAGCATTAGCAAACTGTACACACAACTCATTAGGTATGGCTACAGCTTACCTACCAGTGGGACAGATATTGTATTGTACCACACTTCCTGCTATGTGATTGTAGCCATGTTCCCTGTGTGGACACTATCATTGCTAGCCTGTTACAGACTATTCACCTGCATGCCATTGTCAGGGCCACTATAGTTCCATATATGCCTGTGGTATGGCTGCTTTGAGATTGCTGCACATCTGAAATTCTGTGTTATTGGGGATATCTATGCATGCTGTTGGACATGTTCTGGGATTATGTAGACTATTATTACCAACATATGTTCTATAACAGTGACACAATAACATGTATATGTACTTTTGGCCAGCAGAACCACCTCTCCAAACCCATCTGCCCATGATACCTGGCCACATCACATGTGTGTCCCAACCTGGGGCCTCCTCATGTACTCGTCCAGCAATACCATCAGGTGGAACCAACCCAGAAGATGTTGTCCCCCCCGGGGGCACACACAGACATGTTCCTGTCCCCTGAGTTCAGGCCTAGGGTCTGTTCCATACTGAGCTCCACAGACACATGTGGGATGTGCTATCTCACTCTGAGGCACCCAGTACGCATTCACAGGGCCAACATGCTCCACCTGCTCTGCCTCCAGGCCAGGCACCTTCAGGACATGGAGTGCTGTTGTGAGTAGCAGTGGGTGGGAGGTTTGTTCCCATTGTGCCCATACTGGGGCCCATGGGGCATCCACATCACAGACCACACACACCATCCAGGGTGTTTACCCATCACATGTGTCACATTCCACCCCTGTAGGCTGCCCACTATATCTACCAACCCTGACCACCTCCACAACTATACCTGCCATACTTCCCCATATTCCCATTGCATACTTCACAGACAGGGGCAATGGGGTCCCAACAAGGGAATAACATGTGACATAACCATCCATGTTGCACATGCTGCCAGCTGTAGATATCTGTGTGTATTGCTATGTGTGCTGGTGCCTCGCACATAGCATGCATCGCAGTGGTAATAATATAGGGGACATGTCTTTACATACATATATGTTTGTGTGTGTGTTTGTATATATGTAGACATGTGCATATAGGTATATAGCTGTATATGTGTGTAGATATATGTGATGTATATATATATATATATATATATATATATATATATATATATATATGTAGATATATGTGATGTATATATGTGCTCATATGTATGTCTACACATGGGTATCTGTATATCTGTGGATATACATGCTGATATATATATATATATATATATATATATATATATATGTTTATATATTATATATGTGACATGTACACATATGCATACGTATATGTGGGGTACATTCAGACATCAGATCCACAATCTCACAACACCTTCCTGCACAGCTGCACTATTCAGTCTTGCTACAACACAGACAGGTGCCATATATGGACATGGCCTGACATTAGGAGGGTATATGTAGGACCTGATTGCAGGTAACCCTATTACACACCTATGGCATTGCTGCATGCTACATTACAGATTAACCTGAGTATACTGCAAGTGGTGGGATGTGGGTCCCATGTGTCCATCATAATGGCATTACTTCCACCACCAGCTATTGGCCAAGTAATATACATACTTCCCATTACACAACACACACTATGATAGCTTACATCTTGTCAGTCAGTGCTGATCTGCACAGTTGATGGCTATGGCCCACTACCCACAGGGAAAAATACTATTGTCCATAGCAGTTGTTCAGTTGAACATCATTACAACACCTGATGGCACATATAAATCATTCCACATAATTTATCCCATTATTATGGACCATGTACTGCATTCAGTTACATGCATATATACTTCACATACCCTGTTTTGGGAATTATGTCAGTTCTGGATGGTTTGCTGGATGTTTGACTGGTTTGTTCTTCCTTTGGCTTTCACTTTGCCTTAGGCTTTTTTTTTTTTCTTTTCTTTCTTTCTCTTCTTTCTCTTTCTCTCTCTCTCACTCTCTCTTGGTCTGCCTCCAGTAAATGGATTGAGCTGCTTTGAATAGATTGCAGCATGGCTTTAGGAGGTAATGCACATGATCAGGAGATGGCCTCTGCACCAGTCGGTGTCCACCACTTGCTAACTGCATGCAGCTTGCTGTGTAGTACTTCCTGTTACCACTGTCATGGCAACCACCTACTATAAATCACTACATAATGTGGGCGTGGTCCCTTTACCTTTCCTGTGTGATGGACATCCTTCCTGTGTGTTTGCATCAGTGTTATAGACAGCAGGTAGCAATACCTCTTATAGGAGAACATGCAAACTCAGGTCAGCTACATATTTGTAGTAGGATCCAGAACTACAAACAGAGTGTGAGTAGAGTTGTGTTATGCTTTGTATAGTACTGGTGTTACAGGATTTGTGTCTACATACTAGTTTACCTTGGAATGCAGTCTGTCTGCATAGCTCTCAACTGTGGGCCTATCCTCTTGATGGCCAGAGGTGTGCCTATTATGTTTTGTTTGTCCACCAGACAGATCCTGTGTCAGATATTTCACTGGCAGTGTGTGTGTTGAGTGTTGTCAGTACATGGCTACATCCATTTATGTTCTAACCTCAAATCCCTGACTAAGGGTATGTTGCAGACTAACCTGTAACACCAGCAACCTGCTTAGTGTATAACAACAGTTTTCCACATATGAGCCTGTGTTCCAGCCTCTGTCCTCCACCTACATACCAAGCTTTGCACATATGACACGCTGTCAGGGGTTGTTCTGTAGTGGGCTGTGAGTATGTCACATTGCCATTCCTGCCATCAGTCCACTGCTGTTGTATCCCCCACACATACTATGGGACTGGAGCTATGTATGTGTGGGCTTCACCTACACAATACATGTGTGCCCATATGCACTGCAGAGGCCAGTGTATGTAACAGTGGTATATGGCCCTGTATTATTGAGTCTAGGGGGGATGCACCATAACTAACCTAGGCTGTTACAACATGTGGGGGTATCAGGGGTGAGCTGCCTTAAGGTATCTGGATGTATATCACCATACAATTCATCTATATTTAAATTAATTACATAAGTTGGTTTCATGCAGGTATACTGCCTCCTGCCATACAGACTGTTCTGTTTGTCAGTGTGCTTGTGATGGTTTCAGTTATGCCTTGTTATGTAACAGTTACATCCCATTGTGTCAGCTGAGGTCTTTACCACCTAGTGATTGTGTACAGAGTGTAGATAGAGGTTGCTGAACTATACATTTCTTACTGTTGATTATTTGGTATCCTGTGGCCCAGTCTGTCTTTACTACTGTACTATTTGAAGGGCTCGGCCTGGACAGCAACATTTGTAAACCTTTCCAGACTACTATATTAGTATAACTGTTTCACAGTTGCATTACTCTGTTTATATGGATGTCAGTGTCTAAACAGCTATGTTACATGGCATATACAACTGTAATAGTACACAAATAAAGGATTCCCATTTATGCAAACCTATGTGTGGTGTTATATCCTATGACCTCTCTGTGGGTATATGTTGCTGGCAATGATTGTCATTTGTATGGGTGGCTCCTACAGTGTCCAGTTGTTAAGGTGTTAACTGTAGGCATAGTGGCTGTTCCATATTGTCTGCACCTTCTACATATGTATCTTACTATACATATCTCTGCATGTGTATGTGTAGTCATATATATATATATATATATATATATATATATATATATATATCTGTGTCTGCATATGTGTCTGTGTATATGTATCCTAGGGATGTTGATAGCTTCCGCATTGACATTACCTATGAGCGCCAAATTGTACTGCATGAAAAGTTATCGATACCAACCTGACATCATACAGGTGGGAAGGAGTAATGTTAACATCTTGTGCCCATGTCTTGTCAGGTCCTGGTCATGGGATCTACAACACTTGGTAGTGTATTGCAGGGTGGACGTGTTTGGTTGGGGGGGGTATACCTATTCGTACAAGACATATGTTGTTTGGGGCCACTCAACCCCATTAACGGTGCATATGGACAAATACGTTTTTGTTCTGTTCCCATTGATATCTACAGATGTATGTCTGTATATACCTATACAGATATATATATATATATCTGCTTACATATATATAACTATGTCCGTATATACCTACATATATATATATATATATATATATATATATATATATATATATATATATGTATATATATATATATATATATATATATATATCTGCTTACATATATATATATATATATAACTTGCTGTATATATTTAGACATATAGATGTAGACATATATATCTATAAATGTATGCATTTGTATGTATATATTTCTCTCTCTCTCTCTCTATATATATATATATATATATATATATATATATATATATATATATATATATATATATATATATATATATAGATATGTTTTATCTGTGTAGATATTAATATATATACACACATACATCTACATTTTGGAATACATTCCCTGTACTGTTGAATGACTAGGCTGGATGATATGTTTGTGAAAACATCAGGGTTGTGTATATCTGACATGGCTTAGTGATATCACTTTGGCTATGGTGTGCAGGGTCCTGGGTTTGAGTTTTGCAGAGGTTGTTTATTTTGTTGCTGGGCAGAACAAGGCCCATTGGATACAGAGTGATTAAGGCACTTTTAAGCAGTTTAAGTGGGTTTGCGTGGACGTAAGCACTGCTAACTTCCGGTTACAGTTTCTTATATGCAGTTAGCTTCTAAATTGCTTAACCTGTGTAGGCATTGCTTACCCCCATGCAAACAGGTTTAAACCCACTTACTGCTGCTTAAAAATGCTTACTCCCTCTTACCTCCATGCTAATTTCTTTAAAAGAAAACAAATAAGGGTTGATAGGAAAGTGGTGAAAAAGGTGCACAAAGAGGGAAAGACAGTAGGGAAAATAGCTAGGTATGTGCAAGAAGGGTATGGGGAAGGAGGGTGTGGGGAAGGTCCATAGTTGCCCATTTCTTCTACAGCAACAGCTGTGCATATACACTGAATTTGGAGGTAGATTTGGACACTCAAACCCCTGAGAGAGGAGTGAGGACAACAATAATATGTTGTGATGCCATTTAGACCTGATTACATGTGTCTAGTGGGCACGTGTGAAATGGACAGCTATGTATGGGGCATGATTTTTTTCATCCCTTTTTTTTTAAGGTGAGAGTGGGATGCTGGGGAGGGGTAGTAGGTATATGTGGGTAGGTAGGTTGGGTAGGTTAACAGACAAGAATAACAAGATGCATACAGGGGCAGTATATGACAGATGTGGGGGGTAAACTCCTTGATGGGGAGGGGTGTTGGGAAATCGGTAGCCCATGAGCCCCCTAGTGGAAATAGTGTGACTGAGGTCCCCACCCATGGGCAGTCACCACTGCACCTTCACAGCCCCAATGGTGGCTGTGCTGGGGGCTGAGTCACAGAGCCAGACTGATGCTCTAGTCTCGACACATGGCCCTCGAGCTGGCGTAGAAGATCACCAAGCTGCTGGTTGAGCTGTCTATGCACCATGACCCAGACCTGGCGACGGGTGACAGGTACCTGTCTGTGCCTGCTCTCAGGAAGGGGGCAAACCCCATCCCCTGAGGTGGTTCCACCCAAAGGTGGTGCAGGACCAACGGACGAGGAGTTCCCAGTTGGGCCCCAGACATGCTGGTGCTCAGTGCCATGGCCAGCTGAGGTGGGACAGGTGGGTCCGCTGGGACTGGCCTTCCCAAATGTGCTATAATGTTTAGATTTTATCATCATATGTGGGTTAGTAATAGTCAACACATTCCAGGGTTAGGTATAACAGCATGCATATGTATTCCCATTAACCCAGACACCAGATATGGAATGGTTGCATAGCAAACAGAACACATGCATATATGGGACCACAGTGGTAATAACAACAGCATGCAGGTACATTGATGGCACCATGCCACCAATGTTGAAATAATTCAATATAGCACATGCATGGAAACAAATATAAATATTTATTAACCAATATGGCATAATCAGAACATTGGAGACATTACATACTGGTTGGGGTGGGTATGTAGTTTATTGTTGGAGATATGGTGGGGGGAGAGAAAGATGTCAATTAACAAAT
Source organism: Protopterus annectens (assembly GCF_019279795.1). Classification (NCBI taxonomy): domain Eukaryota; kingdom Metazoa; phylum Chordata; order Ceratodontiformes; family Protopteridae; genus Protopterus; species Protopterus annectens. The sequence goes on along the minus strand of NC_056731.1, from coordinate 1,635,816,921 downwards.
AGTATATTCCTGTAGTCCACATTACTTTCCTAGTCAGTGCTGTTATTTGTACCTTACAAGTATTCCTACACTACCCTATAGCCTTAGTTTGGACAGTGATATGGCTGTTGTCATTGTTATACATGAACTGGCTTTACCTGCAGTATACACACTTACCTGGTATATCTGTATAACTGTTTCTACACATACTCCCAGATTTCAGGTTGATGTTGTACACATAGCTTTCCAACTCTTTCTGCACAGATGTACCATACATTTTTACATGAACATCCCAATATATATACAACTCCCACTGACCTACAGTTAAAGTAAAATCTAGGTGAAAAGGATAGGGGAACATTTGTTTTTTTTTAGTCATAATGATGTTTGTAAATTATATGTTAAAAACCCATCAACACCTATGTTTTATGTTCTGCCTAAGGTGCATAAAAATTTAACTAAACCCCCTGGCAGGCCAATAGTGTCAGGAATTGGTGCATTTTTGAGTAATGTCAACTTGTTTCTGGATTTTCATCTAAAAAAAATTTAAGTAAAGTTATGGCACATATTTTCAATACTCAAGATTTATTGAATGAACTTTCTCAAATAAAATGGTGTAATGATTACTATTGGGTGACAATTGATGTGAAATCCCTATATACTAACATCAATAGAAAATGGGGACTGGATGCAGTTTTTGAGATGCTAGGTGATGGACCCAGAACAATGTTTTTGATTCAATTATTAGAATTTAGCCTTACTCATAATTATTTTTGTTTTAACAATGAATTCTTTTTGCAATTAAAGGGAACGGCTATGGGGGCTGCTTTTGCACCCTCATATGCCATTATTTATATGGGTTATTTTGAGAAACTATTTATTTACCCCAGTTCCTTTTATAAAAAGAATGTTGTTACTTATAAGCGTTATATTGATGATCTTTTTTTAATTTGTAAGGGTGATATTTTGGAATTTTTTGAGTTTTTTGATATACTAAATGGGAATAACCATGGGCTGACTTTTTCCTTTGAATTTAGTAGGGAAGAGATAAATTTTCTGGATATAACGTTATATCAGAATGAAGGAAATATTGGATATAGGCCATTTAGAAAAAATACTTCTGTTAATATGTTCCTACATGCTGAGAGCATGCATCCTGGACATCTTGTATGTTCATTACCCTTAAGGGAATTTAAAAGGATCTCTGACCACACAAGTAACCCAAGTGAAAGACATTATGAGTTAAATAAGGTTGAGTTAAGGCTAATTGAGAGAGGCTATAATATGGATCATTTGAGAATGATTAAGAATAAATTTCTGGGGGTCATTGATAGTGAACATCGGAAAATTAATAAAAGTTTGGTTAACATTGATTGTGATAGCTATAAGAAGATCACTAATGGGATGGGGGAAGAAAAGTTATTTTATGTGACTAAGTTTTCTCCTCTATCGGATCAAGTTGAAAAATTGATAAGAAAATACTGGCATCTCATTAAGGAAGATGAAAATATAGGCCATCTTTTTCCTAAACATATAACCTTCTCTTACACGAGGGGGAAAAATTTAAAAGAATTATTAAATTTCAATTTTGTGAAAGGAGATGACATTTTAGATCTTCCCGTAGGTACACATCCCTGTGGTCACTGTAGCATTTGTGCAAAGGTTATAAACCTAAGTAAAATCAATGGAATATCTTTTTCACCTAGATTTTACTTTAACTGTAGGTCAGTGGGAGTTGTATATATATTCTTTCTGCACAGACTCTGGCCATGTCTTGACCACATGCAGGTGTACCGGGACATATCTAGACTATTGCCCTCTTCAACCTTTATTGACTTGACACACACATATACATGCTTTCCTACACAGTTATATTATGTAGCACAGTGTGGGTGACGGTTATCAGTGATACCTTATTATTCAGAGAAACTGCAACACTCACTTTTCCCTACAATACCAGAGTAAACAGTACCAGTACAGGGTATGAAAGGTTTTATTTCTCGGTACAGTGTTCGTATCCGACGTACCTGTGGGAGCAATGATTTTTAGCACTACCTGATTGTTGCCACACAAAGTTCCAGATTACACATTAGTATTATGCACATACATCTCACTCTGTTACTATACACACTCTGGTCACAGCTTGACAACATGGGGGTGTAGATAGGACATACTTGGCTTATTACTCTCCTTACAGTTTCAGGAGTTGCTACAGTGACAAGTTTGTTCTCATAGATGTTTGGCAAGCACTTGTATTCTCTGTTGGCTGGCTAAACATCTGGGATCATCCTACAGACTTCCCAGCAGGACAGGGGGACAGGCAGCAGATATGGGCCCATATAATGGACATCCTGGTCTTATCTGTACAGTTGTGGGGTATGATTCTGTATGCAGCCCACTTCCACTCCCAGGATTCAGACCATGGCTGTGTCTGCTACAACTTAAAGACTGTCCATCAGAGTTGTGTGTGCTATATAGATATTGCTGTATATCTCCTATCTGCTTTCTGTCTTATAATTCTCCTGTGTTTTGGCATTCTGACCTGGTATTACAACACTCTTATACAGATATCCTAGACAGTTATATTTTGTAGGACAGTGTGGGCAACAGTGATGGCTACTACCTCGTTATTCAGAGCAACTGCATCAGTCACAATGCCATACAATACCAATGTAAACAGTACCAGTACAGGGTAACATTCTTGTATTTCTGGGCACAGTGTTGGTGTCACACAGACCTGTGGGAGAACTGTTTGTTAGCACTACCTGAATGTTGCCACACACAGTACCAGATTTCACATTACTATTATGCACATGCATCTCACTCTGTTACTGTACACACTCTGGCCACAACTTGACAACATGGGGGTGTAAATGGGACATACATGACTTCTTACTCTCATATGGTTTTGGGGGAGTTGCTAGTGTGCCAGCTTTGTTCTCATAGATGTGTGTCAATCAGTTTTATTTCCTGTTTGCTTCCTATACATCTGGGATCATCCCACTGATTTTACAGGGGGACAGGTTGACAGGCACCAGATATGGGCCACTTTACTGGACATTCTGGACATATCAGTACAGTTGTGGGGTATGATTTTGTATGAAGACTACTCCCACTGCCATGATTCAAACCATGGCTGTGTGAGCTAAAAATATAACAGTTCACATCTCAGTAGCATATGCTATTTGGGTTTTGTTGTCAGCCTTTTCCCTGTTTTCTGTCTATGTGTCTCTCAGTTGTACTAAATGGCCTCTGGGGATTACACCAGTCATATTAAGGCATTCCTGCACATTCTATTTATGGTGCACAGTGTGGGTAACAGTGCTTAATAGAACAGTACTATTACGTGATTGCAAATCTACATTACCATATGGTACCAGAGTATACACATCCCGCGGTGGTGGTGCTGCGGTAGCGTTGTTGCCTCACAGCAAGACACTGTCCCGTTCGATTCTCAGCTAGAGTGTCTTCTGTGGAGACATGCGTGAATGGGCGTACCTTCGTTGAAGGTTGTGCATTAGGGCCGGCAACTCAGCACGTAAAAATCAACTGCCAATCATTAGCAGACCGGAGTTCCACTGTGGCGACCCCTAACCGGGAAAAAGCCGAAAGACACAACAACAACCAGAGTATACACATGCAGTCCAGCAGTTAGAACTTTATTGTCAGACTATTATGCTTTATTTACATACAAACTATATGAGACTCTTCATGCCATATTCTCCAGTGTATGCAGTACTTGCCTTGAAGAATACAGGTTTTATACAGGCAATTAATTTACTAATACTTTTAGTTTTATTTCCTATGACAGTAAATGCATGAGTATTACTGACCTGCCTTGCATCACAACCTTGCCAGGCAACTGACATGGGCCTCCTGGTTCATGGCCCGCTCCATTGCAGCTGTGGGGGGGGGGATAAGAGGAATATTTAGCCATACCTATCCATGATATACATGAGCCGGCAATTATTACACACATAGTAGGGTGATACTTACACACAGCTGGGACATCCCCTTCCACCCTAGCCTCTTGGATCCACTGGTCCAAGAGGTCCCCCTTATGCCACTTCAGGTCGGCATAGTGATGCCTAACCTGCTCACCAGTTTGGGGTGTGTCAATGGCACTGGTGAGGTAACGGGCGAGATGTTCTCAGGCCTCTGCCTTATACTGGGAGACCTGGTACTGGCCCTGCAGCAGTCTCTGATCATGGTCTTTGACAAGGAGTCCTGCCATGACTCTGGACTCCTGGATGCACCAGTGCTGCACCCGAAAGCACACACCTTCTCCCCTTCCTGACATGGTGCCTGCAAGGGGAAGCTACAACCAGTTATGAATATATTCCCACCTCTTGGGGTTTAAGTAGGGCTGATTTCCCACACTTTTCTGTGATTGGCTGGTTTTGAAAAGGCTAAGCTATGGGCAAACCTGCTTACCTAGGGTTGGCATTGTTTAAAGGGGTATACCTCTGGGCACACTGAGTTAGCTAGCCTACACATTGCTTACACCTCCTAAGCTGGCCTGTGCAATGCTTAGCATTGCTTACATTAGACTTTGTATTATATTTCCTTTTTGACATCGATTTATTATTCATTACACCTTATATGTATGCCTGGTAGCCATGATTCATGTGTACATACACTGTATGGGGTCCTTGTGTTTTACTGGGGACGTCAACACTCTAATACAATTACACCTGACTTCTGGGCTTAGTGCTTTACTCCAGTTCACATATTTATGCTATGTAGTAGGTTAAGGCACATATGTCTATATACTGATTCATTTCACAGGTTCAGTTTGATTTTACTATGGTGAAGACTTGTTTGCTGATACCTCATTCTTCTGTACTTCTGTGATGGCTTGGTGGTTAACTACTGTGTCTATAGTGTATAGTGTCCTGGGTTCAAGACCTACAAGGCTGTTTGTTTTGTTGATGGGCAGAACAAGGGCCATTGGATCCAGAGTGATTAGGGCACTTTTGAGCATTTGTAAGCGGGTTTGCTTGGGTTTGCGTGAGAGTAAGCAATGCTAACCTCCGGTTTCATAGGCTTACAGAGAGTTAGCTTCAAAATTGCTTAACCTGTGTGCGCATTGCTTACCCCATGCAAATAGGCTTAAACCCACTTACTAGTGCGTAAATATGCTTACTACTGCTTACTAGTGCTTAAACCTGCTTACTAGTGTTTTATTCATTATGATACTGACATCTCATGTGTGCATTTATTGCAGTACTCCATTTCATAGATATATGTTATTTAGTGGGTTATACAACATAAATATTAGTCATAACATGCCTTGCCATGGAAAATGGAATGTGCTGCAGTGGGACTCGAACCGGGAATGCCTGCTCGTAAGGTGAATGCTCTGCCCACAACACTATTGCTATGCTGCTTCATTTGCATATATCTTCCTTGTTATCCTCTTCATCCATTTAAGCTGCATTAACTGTAGCTAAGTGATGGGCACACCCGCACACCTATGGTTAGCTTTAATCGGATTTTTGAAAAAAAAGGGTTTGTTCATTTTATTTCTGTGTACTTGCTGTTGTACACGAGGGGGACTGTTGGTGGGGATATGTGGACACCTATGAGTGATCTCACTCATTTCTTAGCCCTTGCTGCTGTTCTTCATTGTGGGGGCATGTATATTCTGAGAACTCTGCTCTCAGACATGCCCCCCTGCACTCTTACATGCTCCGTGTAAGATTAGGAGCTCAGGCAGCGTGCCTCATTAATATGCATGGCGAGCTGCTGTCCTGCTCCTATACGTCCGCCTCCGTGCAAGACTAATCTAGTCCAGTGTGGAGGAATAGTAAATCTGGGGGAAGATCAACAATCCTTGTGTAGGCAGGTATTCCCTTTACCTGGGGATTAGGTGATCTCAAAGTTGCTATGTATAATTAGCAGGGTTTGTGGGGTGGCACAGAGGGTTCCCCCCCTGCAAAAGCACTTGCATGTGGATTACTTCCGCTTCTGTATAATGCTTGGAGCATGCATAGAACATGTCAACATTAGGTATTTCGGCATAATAAAACTGATATTTTGGTTGTTGATGTAACTGATTTACCAACTGTCCTATATCTATATCTATAACTATATATATATATATATATATATATATATATATATATATATATATATTCATGTTATTTTATTGAGCATTTTGAATGGCCAGTGACACAACATCAACATCCAGAATGTTGAAAATGAAATAAAAAAGCAAAAACAGTTTCTTTTTTTCAGGGGACAAGCCCGCCTTCATCTTCCACCCCCTGCTAACTGTATATACTAACTCCAAGATCGCACTACACTGGGGAAAGGGTCAATTTCTTGATCCCTGCTGTACAGCAATCACACATACAAACTAAAGAAACAACATGGTATTCCTGTAGGCAGAAAAAACAAAGTGCACTAAAAGTTAAAAACAAGTTTAATGATAAGCGCTTTGACTGTTAACAACAGCTGCGTCAGACATCTCCATTAAAGAATGCTATCCATTTATATTCAAAATAACCAATAAACATAAAAAAACCAATCAAGTAATTAAATCATGTTACTTTTTTTAGTTTGTACATTTGTTTTACTTCGGTGGTATTTCGTTTCGTGACCCTTGCATTTCTCATTTTTTCTTAGCAGTCACACATTGTAGGTTTTCTGTTTATTCCTGTACACCATTTTTATTTCAAGGTTTTGTCACTCGACATTTACAACTTCTGAGAGGTTGTCATGCACCTATGTGCATGTGTACATATATGCCACAGCTGCACAACAGTAGTGAAAAGTAAAAAACTCATTGCAGTGTATTGCTGGCTTGCTTGCACAATGTAAGTCAGTGAAGTTTCAAAAAAACTTGATTAAAGACAATTGCTGAAAAGCTGCTCACAAGAAACTATGCTGAATGTATAAGTTTGTAAAGAAAACTTTTACATATATTTTCAAATCTCTCTCTGGTGGCCTGTAGAAAATGCTAAAAGAGGAACATTGTTTTCTCCTTCAAATTCACCAGCAGGTAAGAACTGTATTTTGTGTGTAGGGTGCATGCTGCTTTCCTATTGGAATGTGTTTACTGAAGTTGCATTCTTACACTTCCTGTACTGAACTGAATTTCCCAAAATCTGTAGCCCCACTTCTGTGTAGTTCAGTGACTGAATTAACTTTATAAACATGCAAAAACAGTTATTCCTGAATCTCGTACACATATTTCAAATTATATCTTTTCAAGGCATAATGTTTAAAAACTAAATTGTTAATATGCCTCTTAGACAAATACTTGGGCTGTACTTAACTAAAAGAATTCTTTAGATCTTCTGTGGTCTGACTTGCATTGCTGGGGGCAACACTATTCACAAAAGCCATATCAGTTAACTAAACATAGTGCTCTGAATCAAACTCAGTACAACTTTATGACTTAATGCATATGTCAACAGCTGCAAAAGAAAATCTAAATTTCTATTACCAAGCAAAAATGTTGAAATTGTATATCTGAATGAGGGTAAATAGTTTATATTGATAACATCCTTTACTGCATATTTATTAGACTTATTTCACTCAAAGTCTCTAACTCAACAACTAATTAAAATAAATCCCTTAGCAAGGATAGAAGCTTCTTAACACATTACTAGTCAATAAGAGCTGTCACTTTCTCTAGGAAAGAATGCATCTGGATTCTGGCAGTAGGATTCCAGAGAGCTGTGCAGTGCTGTGGATGGCACCATATGGTGCAGAAAGAGAATGTATCCAGTTGTAACACTAATTCGTTATAATGAGTGTCATTAACATATACACATCTTCAGCACTCTGCCATATAATGTGCTGATATGTGTTTATTACTCAATGTTAAATTACATAGAGAAATAATATAATATTCAGTAAGATGTTAGTGAATGCATAGTAATGTACAAAAACTAGTTTTATTTCACATGTACACATATCTGTTTCTCTCTCTCTCTCTCTCTCTATGTCTCACACACACATGTGCACACACATACACCACACATGCAGACGTATAAACATGTACATCACGCATATTGTAAATTTGTGTCTTTCTTTGACACTATGTAATATTACAAGACAGTAGGCAATACAAATTGTATGTATGGAGATATCCATGACACTTGTTACAGGGTTTTAAAAAAAAAAAAAACTAGTTTCTGAAGTCTGGACTGCTGTAAAAGCAGTCCAGATTAAGGAGAGAAGGCATCAGTGTGATGTTCAGAAGTCTATGCAGTTTGTAACTGCATAGAAATGGAAGGGGATCGGACTGCCACGTCTGCAGTCACATATGTGACAGGGACGTCTGGATAGCTACTGATTGGTTCGCACTCTCTTCCAGCACTTTGCGTGCTGGGAGAGTGAGAAACAGTCAGTAGCAGCAATACTTTGATTTAGAAGCAGAGCAGAGAAGGACCGGTGGATAATAAAAAGAGAGGTGAGAGTTTAGGGTTGTGGAATTTTGGTTTCTGCATTTATTTTTATTACCTTGATGACCTCATAAGAAACAAATCCAGTTTTCTTTTGGAAGCACATTAATGACACCAACCGGTTATGGGCTAAAAGTGGATTATTTATGTTTGCTGAGTGGGGGTGGGGGGATATTGACAACTAGGAAAGATGACCACTCCTACCTGTGAATGATCTTCTGTTGATCACTGAGAAGGTGCTTGGAGTGACCGGCACATAACCCATTGCTGTCATGATAGTCGATTTTCTTTTGTGTGAAGCTGAAATCAGCTTTTAGTGTCAGTGGGAGTTAGTGAAGCTGTCCAATAATATTTTACCAGCCATGGAGTTTAGATAAATTCATGTTTATTTTCTTGCAAAATAACATATAAAGCTATATTTTTGCATCGTAAATGTTTATTTCTGTAGTTTTTTTTAATATTGGTCTGCAAAACCCAGTGAAAATATTTAGAGTAGAATATGTTTTTGATGCTTTGGATAAATCGTCTTTTCACTGTAATGCCCCATCCTTTATGTGGCACCCAACTCCTGTCCTTCAGAAGGACAGTCCTGCCTGATGTCGAGCATTTTGAACTTGTTACATGTCTGCAATAGTTTTTGATTTTTATTGTGGGGAATTCATTGTAAGATATAGAAAGATACTACTTGATCTGTCAAGCACATGAATTATTGAGGATCACTGGGTATATACTCTAGTACATCGTTGATATGCATGCATGGTCCACTTTTGGACAAATCTAGTTTTATTGGTTAACCAATATCAATGTATAGAGGTCACTGTCATTATTTATTGAGACATGTATGCAGCTAGACCTGCCTTGGCAGGGTATTTTAGAGACCGTAATACTGTGCTTGTGTATGCAAAGCCTGTGAATGCAAAAACATTTTAAATAACATAGGAAATGTAAAAATGAAAACATGTACAACTTTTGACAGGCATACAATAAATTAGAGATGAATGCAGTATCAGTATTAAGCATGTTTATTTATAGGTGTACAGTAGCATGATGTAACTGATAATTTATTACATATGAAATGGAGAAGTCCATGGAGCGTTACATGATGAATATCAGGCAAAGAAGTTTTGAAGGCAGTATACATAGAGGACAGAGGTATGTAAGGTGAAGGAATGCAGTTGCATTTTACCTGATTTATTAGGTGGAATTTTAGATAAGCATGGAAGCAGGGAAAAGACGAAGTGTGTTTGATATATGAGGAAAGGGATTTCCAGAGTTTGGAGCCTTGTATGGAGAAGCAAAGGTTTGTGTATGCAGTTTGCATTGAGTCATTTGCAGCAGTAAGCCTGAGTGCCTGGTGTGCCTCAGATTATAGGATGGATTTTGTCTTCTAAGTTTAGAGGTTAATGGGAAAGTGTCTGTTAATTAAGGAGCTTGAACAGTTGAGAGGAAAGCAACAGTAACTCAACTCTTTGCTTGACTGGAAGCCATTTAGCTTTGTCCATAGTTAAGCAGTGGTGTTTGTCTTTAATAGAGAGGATGATGAAATGGCAGATTTTGATTGTGATAGGTTGGACTTTTGAAATGCTGTTTTTAGAGGCAGTACCAGCAACTAAGGGGAGCCTATCTTCAAGGTGACTTCAAGTAATATACCTTTACCAGTGGATGGTCTGGCAGAGTATTAAAGAAAGGGAGAGATTTTGTTAGTCCATAAAAGTAGGGTATTCATCTTTTTCATGTATTGTCCAGATGTAGTTGAACTTTAACATTGGAGTCTATACATATTCTGATATTCTTGAAAGAGTTGTAATTTTCCAATTGTGTACTAAAATGATCAGAGATTACCTAAGCATTATGAAGTTCACCTAGGCATGGTAATAGGTTTCGTACAAAAGTTTTTAGGAGTAAATAAGCAGATTAGCTTGTATTGGGGTGTCATATTCACTCTGATAAAATGTATCTGCTTGCTATATACTTTTTTTTATCAACCAACTAACAGTGCTTTAAATAGAGCCCTGTATAGGCTTTCATACTCAGAGACTATCCACTGATGATTTATGAACATTTTACTAAGAGTTGGGGCAATTGTATAAAATGGCATATATGGCTTGGAACAGCATTATACCTTTGGTTCTTTGCTGCATGGACCAGTCATAAGGTGTCCTGCAACATGTTACCTAGTTATAGTAGTGGTGATGGAAACAGATTCTCAACAATAGGATGTATAGTCAGGCTACTAAAGTTAGGGTTATGCTGTATTTGGATTATGCTTGTAGTTGGATCTGCACTGCTGTGAAGTAGCTTGCATGGTGCAAAAATTATAGGATTTGGGGTACCATTCAGAACACACTTTTGCTGTGGTGGTAGTGTAGGTGGCAGAAAGTGATACTTTTGTTTGAAAAAATGCATGCTTTCCCCTGTTGGAATTGTGAAGGTGTAGGTTTACTCTGAGACATTTGATTAAGCCTGCCTGCAGAAAATGTGGTGCTACAAAAGTGAAGCTGTATGGCCATGGGGCTGTATTGCACAACAGTGACACAAATATGATGAATACAAGAATCATTGTGGGTGGCATTGCTATCATGTATGTGTGGATATTTATTGTCCATGGATCATGAAGGGCATGTGATGGTAGCAGCTCACCAGGGAATACCATTTATTTCTTATTATTGTTACACGTGTGAGCTGTCCCAGTGAAATTCAAGAAAGACTCATGCACAATCATGCCATGCTTGTTGGAACCTTTGCCTCCCTCAAGTTGCATCCTTGCAGTAGCAGAACAGCTCCACCTATGTATGGGACTTGTTACTGCAGGACATCTGACTTCCCTCCATGCACTGCCACAGTACTAGGTCCCTGTTAGAATTGGAGTTCTTGCTTTGCCAAAACCACCCATCAAGTTATCTAGTTATCTGGGTTTGTTGCTTCAGGGTTTTACATCGGTATGCTTTGTCGGTGTAAAGCTTTGAAAAAATTTGATTTTGCAAACCCAGTTCTTCCTTTTGGAATTGGGCATAAGGCTATGCCAGGGACTGACAAACAGAACCCTTGGTTTTCCAGTTAATTAGGTGTTGGGTAACTGCTCTGAGTAACATGTTATCAAGCATCTATGATCTTTTGGAATCCCACAGCTTAAGTTATAAACTTTAACAGCCACCACATGGAGGTTCAGAAGGGGATACATGTGATACAAAAAATTATAGTGCTATAGAACTCCTGAAATCTCTGCATTACTTGAAATAACTGTTACTGAGATATAGAGCAGGCTGATACTGTTGAAGATAGTTCATATTTCAGTTGTCAGAGATCTGGAGTCAGGCACTTATGGCTATGAGGTTAATAATGTGAGTAAATGTTTATCTGTTACAGGAGTGTCTTTATTGGTGTAGCATACTTGCACATCACTGCTGAGTTCTGGTATTCTTTTTAAAATTTTGTTGTTGTTTTTCAATGCAACAGATCCTCTAGTATTGGTGCCGTGCAGTGAGAGATATTTTTATAAAAGCGAGAATGGGAAATATACATATGTTATATTTGGTTACATTTCCACATTAAGTTAATACAGAATAGAGTAATGTGCAGCTGATGCAGCAAGATGAAATAGAATGAAAGCTATATACATGAATGCTGTGCATTAACGTACATATTCCAAAATTATAATTAGAGAAGAGAGCTAAGAAATGTTGGTACATTAGGCAGTCTATGCAGAGCACATACATGAGAAGGAATATAGATTATCTGACGTGCTAAGTACAAGTAGAATCATATAGACCCCATCCCCACCTTCAGAGATGAGAACCTTTAATACTACTAGAGCTATATTAAAATTGTTTTCCTTTTGAATTCAGCTGCTCTATTACTGCTTCTAATGTTGAGTAATTTATTGCTGATATCACTGCTGATATTAGATAAAAGGACATCTCCTTTGTAATGTAGATAATTGACCATATTCTGAACAGTGCCTGATACCTTAGTTTAAGTAGAACTATCTACAATATTATAGCTTAGAGTTGTAGCAAGTTGTTTTATTGTGTGATTTATGTTGTTAGTGTGGAAGTTGTTAAGGCACAGCACTGCTCCATAGACCTTTGTGGGTTACCATTTGAAATTCTCTGACTTGCTAGATCAAGTCTTCAAATCAACCTGTATATACATGTAACAATGTGCTGTGTAGAGTATTCAGCATGCGCCATAGTGACTGAGCATTTATTTCATGTAAATTGGCAAGCATGGCCAGCATTGATCCCACTGTACCATAGCTCCACCCCTTTCTAGTTGGCCCCACCCCTTCCCATTGGCCCCCACCCATTCAGCTGTTTCCTGTAGCCCCCCTTTGGTTTGAAGTCACCAGCCACCACTGCTCTTGATGTCCATATTAGAAGTAGAACACTGCAGATACACATTAGAAGAGTGCAACTTGTGGTAGCATTATTACCAAATTATATTGCACCTAATACTGTCTAACAGGTAGCACTTTAATATGGCAGTTAGCTCAGAGAATTAAGGCTACGATCTATAAAGAAGCTGCTTCTGGGAGTTCAGGGTTTGATTCTGTCAGCCTTCATTTGTCTGTTTTGCGGTTCTGAGCAAATCAGTTAACCAGACAATAGTCCGTTGCTTTCGGGAATTTGATCTAGGCTCCTCAGTGGTCTGAGAAAATAGATGCAAAGTGTAAAATTTCACTTTCACCTTACCAAGGTCAGGCAGTTAATAAACAGCTTAGAAGTTCAAGTTACATTTGAATACATACAGCAGAAGGGCTCCAGTGGCAAGTACCTTGTGCAGTTATTTAATTATTTGTTGGACCCTGTCAAGTGTTATACTTACTCCATTCAAGTATTTGCTTAAAAGAAAAAAAGTTCCAGTGTTTGCAGGATAAATTAGGGTGTCAATACCGAGTGCAATCCCAAATCCAATTAGGGCTTGGCCAATGTGTAATACAGATCAAATCAATAATTACAACTAGGGAAGCTTTAAAAACACTCAGCTATCACCTAAAAGAACCAATGTAAAGTAATTATGAGACATTTGCCAGCACTTTTACTGGAAGAGACAACAAAAATCATTTTACAGAGTGGATACTCTCACATCTGGGACATGTAGCTAAACAAAATGCATCATCTGAATTACAACTGCATTTTCCCTCCAGAAGGATGTATCCCTGTGTACCAGATAAAGGGCTAGACATTCATCCCTTCATCGATATGTCTAAACTAAAAGCAGAAACCACAGTGATTAGTATGTAGTTAATTATCACTTGTGACATAGGAAAACTTACATTTATATAAAAATAATCAAACAATAGGTGTGTACTAGGCTAATGGCCCTGGAGTCTGTATAAGCCTAGCCCAAGAAGATTTCCTGGCATCATGCAGCCCGAAGTTAGTTCCCAGTGCCCCTGTCAAGCAAGGCCACTGAAGTGATCCCCAGGGTGAACTTCCTATTGCCCATCCAGTCATCAAGATTTCTCTTAAAGAGGGCCAGTAAAGTGCTCTGCTTGACATGAATGGGAAGTTTGTTCCAGAGTATAAAGTCATCACGTCCATATCTTGAACCCAAGACCCTGAGCACTGCAATCACAGCAATGTACCTCCCCATCTTCCATATTAACAAGTTCACATTTACAAACATTATACATCACATATAATCTTCTATACAATACAGTCAGTACATTTCATAAATTGTTTAATTCCTGCTTTCTCTTAAACCTCATTCCTCCTCCAAAACATTTTTCTGCATGAATTGTTCTCATAATTTTCATTTTTTCTATGTAATTTACTCCTACCCTTTTCTAAAGATTCCACTTCCTGTTTTTTATCTATGTTGCAATTTTCACTACTTCAAGTATGGTTGGTTTAGACTTTGATTTTCATTTTCTAGTAATTGCTTTTTGGCAGCCACCAGAATTAAAATTAGCAAGACTTTACTATGTCTGGGCAATTCTGATATTGTATCTCAGCTCAGAAATCATTTCCTTAGTTACACTCATTTGCTTACCCAGTACTCCTGACAGAGTACTCTGTAGGGAATTTTTAAAGTCTGCCAACTGATTGCACTCTGAAAACATGTGCACCTAGGTACCTCCATCTTCCTCATTATAACTCCAATATTTGCAATCTACTTCAGGAAAAATTCTTTGGAGTCTGCTTGGGGTATACAAGTATCTATGCAAACACTAACAAGCAAAAATAGTAAATTTTCTAGACTTTGTTATATAATTGGAAGGCATACATATGTCTTCCTATTGTTTCTTTGTGAATTTATTATCTATCTTCCCCAATCTTTTCTGTCCTCCTTTGATTGATTCCTGTAGCTATCATACCTAGCGGCTTGTTGATATTAAATTGTAATGCCCAATTTTGTTGTTCCAAAGACCTTTTAAATTGTTGCATCTTTTAGTATCAAACATAGGTTGTTTGCCAACACATTTACACAGCTCTGGGTTTCCATATAATATTTTGCAATTAGTACTGCAATTTTTTCTGATACCAAAGCATCCATACTGTATTCTATAATCATATATTGTCTGAAATCCTTTAAATCTACATCCTGAGCTGCTTTATTTATATTTTCATTTACTTTATCAGCCACATTCATTTTTTTAATTGGGGGCATTTTCTCTTGTTTCAGAAATTTATTTTCTAAAAATAACTTTTTTAGGCTTGATCTTCATTCAAAAATATTGTTGTGAGTCGTGAATCTAGATAATCATATAACTTGATTTTACGCTTTGGAAACTGAGTATATTTTACTTTCAGAATAACTTCTTTGTAAACAGAAACCTTTTTAGAATGAATAATTCATTCAAAAATATTGTTGTCTAGTGAGCCTGAATAATTGTATCGCTTCTCTTTTAATAGCATTATATTTCATGTATGTTGGATGGCAATGTCAGTATGGAGGTAAGAATAATTAAATCCAGCTTTTCTGTTACTGAGTGACACACTTTTTCCTGTTAGAACAAAATGTAGCCCTAATGTGTAAGTAAGCAGTAATGACTTCATAGGAATTTGATTTTCTGCCTATAAAAGGACTAAATCATCTATGAAATATATAGAAGATAAACTTATTAAAACTGCTCATCTTGTAAAAAATAAGTTGGCAAACAAGGACATTACTGTTGGACCACTGCCACCCCTTTGACCTGTTGAAGTACTCCTTCACCATAATTAAAAAAAATTGAAAACTATTTCTCTCACACAACATATCACATTTACCTCTTCACATGTAACTTTGCTTGGTCATGATCTCTGCCTCACCATTTTATTTGCCTTCATATTAGTGAAGATCTTTGTATGATTCTAATAGCCTAAGTGCCACTTGTCTACCAAGGTAAAAGTTAAAATATTTTTTCTCTGATGATTTAGCCAATAGCATCCTGATGTCTTTCTCACATTTGTTTTCAAAAAACATTGTTAAATACACTGGAATTAAAAAATCTTTAATTTTTCAAACATAGAGCTTGACATGCTGAAAAAAGCATTCTCTTTTATATCTTCAAGAAAAGCTCAAATTGGTAATACAATCCATAAAATGGTGGTGGTGGTCAAAGTAGACACAAGCAATTTTAGATTCATCAGCCTGACTACTGCTGTGTGTAAAATCCTGAAGATGGTCATAATAGAACTTATTAAAAATGGCTAGGATTTTAAGGGCCCTAGTGCCGTTATACTAGTAGCCTCCTATGATCCTATGATCCTATGAGAAAGGAGACATACTTCTGTTAGATATAGAACAACATTGTAATGGAAGCTCTTACCTTTTGACTATTGTAGAATTCTTTGAAGGGATAGCAACAGCAATTGATGAAGGACAGACAGTGCAAACCATTTACCTTGAACTTGGCAAGGCACTCAGCAACATCCTACATAAGGATATTACTAATAACTTCATAGCATTAAATGTCATTTCATATGATATTTTGTGGGTGAAACAGTAATTAAGAAACAGGACCCAACAAGTCAATGTGACAAGCTATCTATCCCAAAAAGGGTTGTCAGTGGTGTCCCACACAGCTCTTTAGTGGTGACACTTCTTTAGTGACTATTATTCCTAGATATAAAAGTGGAAATGGACTTTGGTTAACTTAATATGCTAATGAATGCACATTGGGTAACATTATTACTTCAGAATAGGATGCTGAAGTTTTCCATAGTGTTACACAGAAAATACAGACCTTGTGCAGTGGCATGACCTCATTTTTAATGTCAGTAAATGTGACAACATGAGACTGAGCAGAAGGGGCATAAATTATGATTATAGAATATGCAGTCCTGTCATAAAAAATGACACCATTAATTAAGAGCTAGGGCTAATGGCATAAAACTTAACATTTTGATCAGAGTACCAAACCATATCTACCAAAGTCAGAAAAGAATATTACATAGTTCATCTAATACTAAGGGTAAAGTCTGATCACATAGGAGAGAGCATTATACCACATTTTATGTCAGTAATGTGACCCATTATTGAATAATGTACTGTATACTGTAGCCTTCAAGCAAGCTACCTGAAAGAACTTGAAAACATGATTTCTTACCAGAAAAATCAAAGGGTTGAAAAACTTGAGC